>NC_056440.1:25749332-25954332 GCF_018296145.1 Oncorhynchus tshawytscha | reverse complement strand
GTGGAGAGAGAGGAGGGAGGGAGAGGAGGGAGAGAGAGGAGGGAGAGAGGGAGGGAGGGAGAGGAGGGAGGGAGAGGTGGAGAGAGAGGAGGGAGGGAGAGGAGGGAGGGAGAGGTGGAGAGAGAGGAGGGAGGGAGAGGAGGGAGAGAGAGGAGGGAGAGAGAGGGAGGGAAGGAGAGGAGGGAGGGAGAGGGAGGGAGAGAGAGGAGGGAGGGAGAGGAGGGAGGGAGAGGTGGAGAGAGAGGAGGGAGGGAGAGGAGGGAGAGAGAGGAGGGAGGGAGAGGAGGGAGAGAGAGGAGGGAGGGAGAGGAGGGAGAGAGAGGAGGGAGGGAGAGGAGGGAGAGAGAGGAGGGAGAGAGAGGAGGGAGAGAGAGGAGGGAGAGAGAGGAGGGAGGGAGAGGTGGAGAGAGGGAGGGAGGGAGAGGAGGGAGAGAGAGGGGAGGGAGGGAGAGAGGGAGAGAGAGGAGGGAGAGAGGGAGGGAGGGAGAGGAGGGAGAGAGAGGGGAGGGAGGGAGAGGAGGGAGGGAGAGGAGGGAGGGAGAGGAGGGAGAGAGAGGAGGGAGAGAGAGGAGGGAGAGAGAGGAGGGGGAGAGAGGTGCAGAGAGACACAGAGAAACGTTCAAATTGGAGCGATGACAACATGTACTGTAATGTACACATTTTGTTACTTTACAGCCTTATTCTAAAATAGATTAAAAACATTTTTTTCCCCTTATCAATCTACACACAATACACCATAATGACAAAGCACAAACAGGTTTTTATACATTTTTGCAAATAACATTTACATAAGTATTCAGAACCTTTACTCAGTACTTTGTTGAATCATCTTTGTTAGCGATTACAGCCTTGAGTCTTCTTGGGTATGACACTACAAGCTTGGCACACCTGTATTTGGGAAGTTTCTCCCATTCTTCTCTGCAGATCCTCTCAAGCTCTGTCAGGTTTGATGTGGAGCGTCGCTGCACAGCTTTTTTCAGGTCTCTCCCGAGATGTTAGATCTGGTTGGATCACACTGGAGCTGGTTTTCTTTGCTCTGTTCATCTTTCCCTCGATCTTGACAAGTCTCCCAGTTCCTGCCTCTAAAAAACATCCACACAGCATCTTGCTTTTCATGATCTGAGAGTCTTTAGGTGGCTTTCGGCAAACTCCAAGCAGGCTGTCATGTGTCTGAGGAGTGGATTCCGTTTTTTATTTTAATACATTTGCTAAAATTCTAAAAACCTGTTTTCTTTTTTTGTGTGTAGATTGATGAGGACATTTATTTATTTTTATTTCATCAATTTTAGAATAAGGCTGCAACGTAACAAAAATGTGGAAAAAGTCAAGGGGTCTGAATACTTTCTGAAGGCACTGTATCCTACTATTTTAATGAGCAGCTTAACCTGCCTGTCTGTCTGTTTGTCTGTCTGTAGCCGATGGGAAACACAACTTTCCATGTCTGACTTTAGATTCCCACTGGGACCAGACTTTGTGTGTGTGTGTGTGTGTGTGTGTGTGTGTGTGTGTGTGTGTGTGTGTGTGTGTGTGTGTGTGTGTGTGTGTGTGTGTGTGTGTGTGTGTGTGTGTGTGTGTGGTGTCCAGGGAGCAGTACAGAAGTGTCTGGGAGAACAGCTGTCAGGAGATCTGGGAACTGAGACATGATTTTTCCCTTTTCACGCAGGCACACACACACACACACACACACACACACACACACACACACACACACACACACACACACACACACACACACACACACATACACATACACACACACACACACACACACACTTGCATGTTACATTATTTCATCAACAGCAGTGCTGAGGAGTTGTTTTTCACTAATGAGACACAAAGGAAATATGCTTCTCATTGGGAGGGAGGGAGGGAGGGAGGGAGGGAGGGAGGGAGGGAGGGAGGGAGGGAGGGAGGGAGGGAGGGAGGGGAGGGAGGGGGTGAAGCAGGGCGTGAAGCAGGGCGGGAGAGAGAGACAGAGAGAGAGAGGGAGAGAGAGAGAGAGAGAGAGAGAGTGAAGCAGGGTGGGAGAGAGAGGGAGAGGGAAAGAGAGACAGAGAGAAAGAGAGAGAGAGAGAGAGAGAGAGAGAGAGAGAGAGCGTGAAGCAGGGCAGGAGAGAGAGGGAGAGGGAAAGAGAGACAGAGAGAAAGAGAGAGAGAGAGAGCGTGAAGCAGGGCGGGAGAGAGAGGGAGAAAGAGAGTCAGAGAGAGAGAGAGAGAAGGGATGACATAAAAAGAGTGGTTAGAGGGAGAATCATAAAGGAGAGAAAACAATTGGAGGGAATTTGATTTTTTTCAAAAGATGTTTCATATGCAGGCTCAGCATTCCAGACATCAACAATGGAAATGAGATGCTGTGAAGGTGTGTAACAATTAGGGTTGGTGTGTAATATTCTCTTCTGAGCTCATCTCCATAACAAGTCTGTTTGGGTCTCAGTGGGACTCCAACACCCACGATGCCTCTGTCTCTGTCTCACCTGTCAGGAGATGAAAGAAATACTACACCTGGCTGTGGCATAAAATACACTAAACTGCTGTGGGACACACACACACAAATAAACACAGTGGAACCATGCTGTGCGTGCAGATTTACACCCTTTTCATCATCATATCATAGATATTAATGAAATCCCCTGGGACTCGACTCTCTCCTCTCTCTGCTTCTCTTCTTCTTAGTGTTTTCTCATTCATGTGGGGTGTGTAGACAGCTACTATCCCCCTCTTTGTGTTATGTCCCTGTCTCGTAGCTGAGAGAATGCATGAGAGTCCAAGAAATGTCTCAGATAGACCCAGCCTGTCTGTCTGTCTAGTAATGTCGGAGGTAGACCCAGCCTGTCTATCTGTCCTAGAAATATCTGAGGTAGACCCAGCCTGTCTATCTGTCCTGGTAATATCTGAGGTAGACCCAGCCTGTCTGTCTGTCTAGTAATGTCGGAGGTAGACCCAGCCTGTCTGTCTGTCTAGTAATGTCGGAGGCAGACCCAGCCTGTCTATCTGTCTAGTAATATCTGAGGTAGACCCAGCCTGTCTGTCTGTCTAGTAATGTCGGAGGTAGACCCAGCCTGTCTATCTGTCTAGTAATATCTGAGGTAGACCCAGCCTGTCTATCTGTCTAGTAATGTCGGAGGTAGACCCAGCCTGTCTATCTGTCCTGGTAATATCTGAGGTAGACCCAGCCTGTCTGTCTGTCTAGTAATATCGGAGGCAGACCCAGCCTGTCTGTCTGTCTAGTAATGTCGGAGGTAGACCCAGCCTGTCTGTCTGTCTAGTAATGTCGGAGGCAGACCCAGCCTGTCTATCTGTCCTGGTAATATCTGAGGTAGACCGAGTCTGTCTAGTAATATCTGAGGTAGACCGAGTCTGTCTAGCAATATCTGAGGTAGACCGAGTCTGTCTAGTAATATCTGAGGTAGACCCAGCCTGTCTATCTGTCCTGGTAATATCTGAGGTAGACCGAGTCTGTCTAGTAATATCTGAGGTAGACCCAGCCTGTCTATCTGTCTAGTAACATCTGAGGTAGACCCAGCCTGTCTGTCTGTCCTGGTAATATCTGAGGTAGACCCAGCCTGTCTGTCTAGTAATGTCTGAGGTAGACCCAGCCTGTCTATCTGTCTTGTAATATCTGAGGTAGACCCAGCATGTCTGTCTTGTAATGTCTGAGGTAGACCCAGCCTGTCTATCTGTCTAGTAATATCTGAGGTAGACTCAGCCTGTCTATCTGTCTAGTAATATCTGAGGTAGACCCAGCCTGTCTGTCTAGTAATGTCTGAGGTAGACCCAGCCTGTCTATCTGTCCTAGTAATATCAGAGATAGACCCAGCCTGTCTGTCTGTCTAGTAATATCTGAGGTAGACCCAGCCTGTCTATCTGTCTAGTAATATCTGAGGTAGACCCAGCCTGTCTGTCTAGTAATATCTAAGGTAGACCCAGCCTGTCTATCTGTCTTGTAATATCTGAGGTAGACCCAGGCTGTCTGTCTGTCTAGTAATATCTGAGGTAGACCCAGCCTGTCTGTCTAGTAATATCTGAGGTAGACCCAGTCTGTCTGTCTGTCTAGTAGTATCTGAGGTAGACCCAGCTGTCTGTCTGTCTAGTAATGTCTGAGGTAGACACAGCCTGTCTGTCTGTTTAGTAATATCTGAGGCAGACCCAGCCTGTCTGTCTGTCTAGTAATATCTGACGTAGACCCAGCCTGTCTGTCTGTCTAGTAATATCTGAGGTAGACCCAGCCTGTCTGTCTGTCTAGTAATATCTGACGTAGACCCAACCTGTCTGTCTGTCTAGTAATATCTGACGTAGACCCAGCCTGTCTGTCTGTCTAGTAATATCTGAGGTAGACCCAGCCTGTCTGTCTGTCTAGTAATATCTGACGTAGACCCAACCTGTCTGTCTGTCTAGTAATATCTGACGTAGACCCAGCCTGTCTGTCTGTCTAGTAATATCTGAGGTAGACCCAGCCTGTCTGTCTGTCTAGTAATATCTGACGTAGACCCAACCTGTCTGTCTGTCTAGTAATATCTGAGGTAGACCCAGCCTGTCTGTCTAGTAATATCTGAGGTAGACCCAACCTGTCTGTATTGTAATGTCTGAGGTAGACCCAGCCTGTCTGTCTGTCTAGTAATATCTGAGGTAGACCCAGCCTGTCTGTCTGTCTAGTAATATCTGAGGTAGACCCAACCTGTCTGTCTGTCTAGTAATATCTGAGGTAGACCCAGCCTGTCTGTCTGTCTAGTAATATCTGAGGTAGACACCGCCTGTCTGTCTAGTAATGTCTGAGGTAGACCCAACCTGTCTGTCTGTCTAGTAATATCTGAGGTAGACCCAGCCTGTCTGTCTAGTAATATCTGAGGTAGACCCAACCTGTCTGTCTGTCTAGTAATATCTGAGGTAGACCCAGCCTGTCTGTCTGTCTAGTAATATCTGAGGTAGACCCAGCCTGTTTGTCTGTCTAGTAATGTCTGAGGTAGACCCAGCCTGTCTGTCTGTCTAGTAATGTCTGAGGTAGACCCAGCCTGTCTGTCTAGTAATATCTGAGGTAGACCCAGCCTGTCTGTCTAGTAATGTCTGAGGTAGACCCAACCTGTCTGTCTGTCTAGTAATATCTGAGGTAGACCCAGCCTGTCTGTCTAGTAATATCTGAGGTAGACCCAACCTGTCTGTCTAGTAATATCTGAGGTAGACCCAGCCTGTCTGTCTGTCTAGTAATATCTGACGTAGACCCAGCCTGTCTATCTGTCTTGTAATATCTGAGGTAGACCCAGGCTGTCTGTCTGTCTAGTAATATCTGACGTAGACCCAGGCTGTCTGTCTGTCTAGTAATATCTGAGGTAGACCCAACCTGTCTGTCTAGTAATATCTGAGGTAGACCCAGCCTGTCTGTCTGTCTAGTAATATCTGACGTAGACCCAGCCTGTCTATCTGTCTTGTAATATCTGAGGTAGACCCAGGCTGTCTGTCTGTCTAGTAATATCTGAGGTAGACCCAGGCTGTCTGTCTGTCTAGTAATATCTGAGATAGACCCAGCCTGTCTGTCTAGTAATATCTGAGGTAGACCCAACCTGTCTGTCTAGTAATATCTGAGGTAGACCCAGCCTGTCTGTCTAGTAATATCTGACGTAGACCCAGCCTGTCTATCTGTCTAGTAATATCTGAGGTAGACCCAGGCTGTCTGTCTGTCTAGTAGTATCTGAGGTAGACCCAGCCTGTCTGTCGAGTAATATCTGAGGTAGACCCAGCCTGTCTGTCTAGTAATATCTGAGGTAGACCCAGTCTGTCTGTCTGTCTAGTAGTATCTGAGGTAGACCCAGCCTGTCTGTCTAGTAATGTCTGAGGTAGACCCAGCTGTCTGTCTGTCTAGTAATGTCTGAGGTAGACCCAGCCTGTCTGTCTGTTTAGTAATATCTGAGGCAGACCCAGCCTGTCTGTCTGTCTAGTAATATCTGACGTAGACCCAGCCTGTCTGTCTGTCTAGTAATATCTGAGGTAGACCCAGCCTGTCTGTCTGTCTAGTAATATCTGAGGTAGACCCAGCTGTCTGTCTGTCTAGTAATGTCTGAGGTAGACCCAGCCTGTCTGTCTGTCTAGTAATATCTGAGGAAGACCCAGCCTGTCTGTCTGTCTAGTAATATCTGACGTAGACCCAGCCTGTCTGTCTGTCTAGTAATATCTGAGGTAGACCCAGCCTGTCTGTCTGTCTAGTAATATCTGAGGTAGACCCAGCCTGTCTGTCTGTCTAGTAATATCTGAGGTAGACCCAGCCTGTCTGTCTGTCTAGTAATATCTGAGGTAGACCCAGCCTGTCTGTCTGTCTAGTAATATCTGACGTAGACCCAGCCTGTCTGTCTGTCTAGTAATATCTGACGTAGACCCAGCCTGTCTGTCTGTTTAGTAATATCTGAGGTAGACCCAGCCTGTCTGTCTGTTTAGTAATATCTGAGGCAGACCCAGCCTGTCTGTCTGTCTAGTAATATCTGACGTAGACCCAGCCTGTCTGTCTGTCTAGTAATGTCTGAGGTAGACCCAGCCTGTCTGTCTGTTTAGTAATATCTGACGTAGACCCAGCCTGTCTGTCTGTCTAGTAATATCTGAGGTAGACCCAGCCTGTCTGTCTGTTTAGTAATATCTGACGTAGACCCAGCCTGTCTGTCTGTCTAGTAATATCTGACGTAGACCCAGCCTGTCTGTCTGTCTAGTAATATCTGAGGTAGACCCAGCCTGTCTGTCTGTCTAGTAATATCTGAGGTAGACCCAGCCTGTCTGTCTGTCTAGTAATATCTGAGGTAGACCCAGCCTGTCTGTCTGTCTAGTAATATCTGACGTAGACCCAGCCTGTCTATCTGTCTTGTAATATCTGAGGTAGACCCAGGCTGTCTGTCTGTCTAGTAATATCTGAGGTAGACCCAGGCTGTCTGTCTGTCTAGTAATATCTGAGATAGACCCAGCCTGTCTGTCTAGTAATATCTGAGGTAGACCCAACCTGTCTGTCTAGTAATATCTGAGGTAGACCCAGCCTGTCTGTCTGTCTAGTAATATCTGACGTAGACCCAGCCTGTCTATCTGTCTAGTAATATCTGAGGTAGACCCAGGCTGTCTGTCTGTCTAGTAGTATCTGAGGTAGACCCAGCCTGTCTGTCGAGTAATATCTGAGGTAGACCCAGCCTGTCTGTCTAGTAATATCTGAGGTAGACCCAGTCTGTCTGTCTGTCTAGTAGTATCTGAGGTAGACCCAGCCTGTCTGTCTAGTAATGTCTGAGGTAGACCCAGCTGTCTGTCTGTCTAGTAATGTCTGAGGTAGACCCAGCCTGTCTGTCTGTTTAGTAATATCTGAGGCAGACCCAGCCTGTCTGTCTGTCTAGTAATATCTGACGTAGACCCAGCCTGTCTGTCTGTCTAGTAATATCTGAGGTAGACCCAGCCTGTCTGTCTGTCTAGTAATATCTGAGGTAGACCCAGCTGTCTGTCTGTCTAGTAATGTCTGAGGTAGACCCAGCCTGTCTGTCTGTCTAGTAATATCTGAGGTAGACCCAGCCTGTCTGTCTGTCTAGTAATATCTGACGTAGACCCAGCCTGTCTGTCTGTCTAGTAATATCTGAGGTAGACCCAGCCTGTCTGTCTGTCTAGTAATATCTGAGGTAGACCCAGCCTGTCTGTCTGTCTAGTAATATCTGAGGTAGACCCAGCCTGTCTGTCTGTCTAGTAATATCTGAGGTAGACCCAGCCTGTCTGTCTGTCTAGTAATATCTGACGTAGACCCAGCCTGTCTGTCTGTCTAGTAATATCTGACGTAGACCCAGCCTGTCTGTCTGTTTAGTAATATCTGAGGTAGACCCAGCCTGTCTGTCTGTTTAGTAATATCTGAGGCAGACCCAGCCTGTCTGTCTGTCTAGTAATATCTGACGTAGACCCAGCCTGTCTGTCTGTCTAGTAATGTCTGAGGTAGACCCAGCCTGTCTGTCTGTTTAGTAATATCTGACGTAGACCCAGCCTGTCTGTCTGTCTAGTAATATCTGAGGTAGACCCAGCCTGTCTGTCTGTTTAGTAATATCTGACGTAGACCCAGCCTGTCTGTCTGTCTAGTAATATCTGACGTAGACCCAGCCTGTCTGTCTGTCTAGTAATATCTGAGGTAGACCCAGCCTGTCTGTCTGTCTAGTAATATCTGAGGTAGACCCAGCCTGTCTGTCTGTCTAGTAATATCTGAGGTAGACCCAGCCTGTCTGTCTGTCTAGTAATATCTGAGGTAGACCCAGCCTGTCTGTCTGTCTAGTAATATCTGACGTAGACCCAGCCTGTCTGTCTGTCTAGTAATATCTGACGTAGACCCAGCCTGTCTGTCTGTTTAGTAATATCTGAGGTAGACCCAGCCTGTCTGTCTGTTTAGTAATATCTGAGGCAGACCCAGCCTGTCTGTCTGTCTAGTAATATCTGACGTAGACCCAGCCTGTCTGTCTGTCTAGTAATGTCTGAGGTAGACCCAGCCTGTCTGTCTGTTTAGTAATATCTGACGTAGACCCAGCCTGTCTGTCTGTCTAGTAATATCTGAGGTAGACCCAGCCTGTCTGTCTGTCTAGTAATATCTGAGGTAGACCCAGCCTGTCTGTCTAGTAATGTCTGAGGTAGACCCAACCTGTCTGCCTGTCTAGTAATATCTGACGTAGACCCAGCCTGTCTGTCTGTCTAGTAATATCTGAGGTAGACCCAGCCTGTCTGTCTTGTAATGTCTGAGGTAGACCCAGCCTGTCTGTCTGTCTAGTAGTATCTGAGGTAGACCCAGCCTGTCTGTCTGTCTAGTAATATCTGAGGTAGACCCAGCCTGTCTGTCTGTCTAGTAATATCTGAGGTAGACCCAGCCTGTCTGTCTGTCTAGTAGTATCTGAGGTAGACCCAGCCTGTCTGTCTAGTAATATCTGAGGTAGACCCAGCCTGTCTATCTGTCTAGTAATATCTGAGGTAGACCCAACCTGTCTGTCTGTCTAGTAATATCTGAGGTAGACCCAGCCTGTCTGTCTGTCTAGTAATATCTGAGGTAGACCCAACCTGTCTGTCTGTCTAGTAATATCTGAGGTAGACCCAGCCTGTCTGTCTGTCTAGTAATATCTGAGGTAGACCCAACCTGTCTGTCTAGTAATATCTGAGGTAGACCCAGCCTGTCTATCTGTCTAGTAATATCTGAGGTAGACCCAACCTGTCTGTCTGTCTAGTAATATCTGACGTAGACCCAGCCTGTCTGTCTGTCTAGTAATATCTGACGTAGACCCAGCCTGTCTGTCTGTCTAGTAATATCTGAGGTAGACCCAGCCTGTCTGTCTGTCTAGTAATATCTGAGGTAGACCCAGCCTGTCTGTCTAGTAATGTCTGAGGTAGACCCAACCTGTCTGTCTGTCTAGTAATATCTGACGTAGACCCAGCCTGTCTGTCTGTCTAGTAATATCTGAGGTAGACCCAGCCTGTCTGTCTTGTAATGTCTGAGGTAGACCCAGCCTGTCTGTCTGTCTAGTAGTATCTGAGGTAGACCCAGCCTGTCTGTCTGTCTAGTAATATCTGAGGTAGACCCAGCCTGTCTGTCTGTCTAGTAATATCTGAGGTAGACCCAGCCTGTCTGTCTGTCTAGTAGTATCTGAGGTAGACCCAGCCTGTCTGTCTAGTAATATCTGAGGTAGACGCAGCCTGTCTATCTGTCTAGTAATATCTGAGGTAGACCCAACCTGTCTGTCTGTCTAGTAAAATCTGAGGTAGACCCAGCCTGTCTGTCTGTCTAGTAATATCTGAGGTAGACCCAACCTGTCTGTCTGTCTAGTAATATCTGAGGTAGACCCAGCCTGTCTGTCTGTCTAGTAATATCTGAGGTAGACCCAACCTGTCTGTCTAGTAATATCTGAGGTAGACCCAGCCTGTCTATCTGTCTAGTAATATCTGAGGTAGACCCAACCTGTCTGTCTGTCTAGTAATATCTGAGGTAGACCCAGCCTGTCTATCTGTCTAGTAATATCTGACGTAGACCCAGCCTGTCTATCTGTCTAGTAATATCTGAGGTAGACCCAGCCTGTCTGTCTGTCTAGTAATATCTGAGGTAGACCCAGTCTGTCTGTCTAGTAGTATCTGAGGTAGACCCAGCCTGTCTGTCTGTCTAGTAATATCTGAGGTAGACCCAGCCTGTCTGTCTGTCTAGTAATATCTGAGGTAGACCCAGCCTGTCTGTCTGTCTAGTAGTATCTGAGGTAGACCCAGCCTGTCTGTCTAGTAATATCTGAGGTAGACCCAGCCTGTCTATCTGTCTAGTAATATCTGAGGTAGACCCAACCTGTCTGTCTGTCTAGTAATATCTGAGGTAGACCCAGCCTGTCTGTCTGTCTAGTAATATCTGAGGTAGACCCAACCTGTCTGTCTGTCTAGTAATATCTGAGGTAGACCCAGCCTGTCTGTCTGTCTAGTAATATCTGAGGTAGACCCAACCTGTCTGTCTAGTAATATCTGAGGTAGACCCAGCCTGTCTATCTGTCTAGTAATATCTGAGGTAGACCCAACCTGTCTGTCTGTCTAGTAATATCTGAGGTAGACCCAGCCTGTCTGTCTGTCTAGTAATATCTGAGGTAGACCCAGCCTGTCTATCTGTCTAGTAATATCTGAGGTAGACCCAGCCTGTCTATCTGTCTAGTAATATCTGAGGTAGACCCAGCCTGTCTGTCTGTCTAGTAATATCTGAGGTAGACCCAGCCTGTCTATCTGTCTAGTAATATCTGAGGTAGACCCAGCCTGTCTATCTGTCTAGTAATATCTGAGGTAGACCCAGCCTGTCTGTCTGTCTAGTAATATCTGAGGTAGACCCAGCCTGTCTATCTGTCTAGTAATATCTGAGGTAGACCCAGCCTGTCTGTCTGTCTAGTAATATCTGAGGTAGACCCAGCCTGTCTATCTGTCTAGTAATATCTGAGGTAGACCCAGCCTGTCTATCTGTCTAGTAATATCTGAGGTAGACCCAGCCTGTCTATCTGTCTAGTAATATCTGAGGTAGACCCAGCCTGTCTATCTGTCTAGTAATATCTGACGTAGACCCAGCCTGTCTATCTGTCTAGTAATATCTGAGGTAGACCCAGCCTGTCTGTCTGTCTAGTAATATCTGAGGTAGACCCAGTCTGTCTGTCTAGTAATATCTGAGGTAGACCCAGCCTGTCTGTCTGTCTAGTAATATCTGAGGTAGACCCAGCCTGTCTATCTGTCTAGTAATATCTGAGGTAGACCCAGCCTGTCTGTCTGTCTAGTAATATCTGAGGTAGACCCAGCCTGTCTATCTGTCTAGTAATATCTGAGGTAGACCCAGCCTGTCTATCTGTCTAGTAATATCTGAGGTAGACCCAGCCTGTCTGTCTGTCTAGTAATATCTGAGGTAGACCCAGCCTGTCTATCTGTCTAGTAATATCTGAGGTAGACCCAGCCTGTCTATCTGTCTAGTAATATCTGAGGTAGACCCAGCCTGTCTGTCTGTCTAGTAATATCTGAGGTAGACCCAGCCTGTCTATCTGTCTAGTAATATCTGAGGTAGACCCAGCCTGTCTGTCTGTCTAGTAATGTCTGAGGTAGACCCAGCCTGTCTATCTGTCTAGTAATATCTGAGGTAGACCCAGCCTGTCTGTCTGTCTAGTAATATCTGAGGTAGACCCAGCCTGTCTATCTGTCTAGTAATATCTGAGGTAGACCCAGCCTGTCTATCTGTCTAGTAATATCTGAGGTAGACCCAGCCTGTCTGTCTAGTAATATCTGAGGTAGACCCAGCCTGTCTGTCTAGTAATATCTGAGGTAGACCCAGCCTGTCTATCTGTCTAGTAATATCTGAGGTAGACCCAGCCTGTCTATCTGTCTAGTAATATCTGAGGTAGACCCAGCCTGTCTATCTGTCTAGTAATATCTGAGGTAGACCCAGCCTGTCT
Source organism: Oncorhynchus tshawytscha (assembly GCF_018296145.1). Taxonomy (NCBI): domain Eukaryota; kingdom Metazoa; phylum Chordata; class Actinopteri; order Salmoniformes; family Salmonidae; genus Oncorhynchus; species Oncorhynchus tshawytscha. The sequence continues at coordinate 25,942,411 of NC_056440.1, read as the reverse complement.
ATCTGTCTAGTAATATCTGACGTAGACCCAGCCTGTCTATCTGTCTAGTAATATCTGAGGTAGACCCAGCCTGTCTGTCTGTCTAGTAATATCTGAGGTAGACCCAGTCTGTCTGTCTAGTAGTATCTGAGGTAGACCCAGCCTGTCTGTCTGTCTAGTAATATCTGAGGTAGACCCAGCCTGTCTGTCTGTCTAGTAATATCTGAGGTAGACCCAGCCTGTCTGTCTGTCTAGTAGTATCTGAGGTAGACCCAGCCTGTCTGTCTAGTAATATCTGAGGTAGACCCAGCCTGTCTATCTGTCTAGTAATATCTGAGGTAGACCCAACCTGTCTGTCTGTCTAGTAATATCTGAGGTAGACCCAGCCTGTCTGTCTGTCTAGTAATATCTGAGGTAGACCCAACCTGTCTGTCTGTCTAGTAATATCTGAGGTAGACCCAGCCTGTCTGTCTGTCTAGTAATATCTGAGGTAGACCCAACCTGTCTGTCTAGTAATATCTGAGGTAGACCCAGCCTGTCTATCTGTCTAGTAATATCTGAGGTAGACCCAACCTGTCTGTCTGTCTAGTAATATCTGAGGTAGACCCAGCCTGTCTGTCTGTCTAGTAATATCTGAGGTAGACCCAGCCTGTCTATCTGTCTAGTAATATCTGAGGTAGACCCAGCCTGTCTATCTGTCTAGTAATATCTGAGGTAGACCCAGCCTGTCTGTCTGTCTAGTAATATCTGAGGTAGACCCAGCCTGTCTATCTGTCTAGTAATATCTGAGGTAGACCCAGCCTGTCTATCTGTCTAGTAATATCTGAGGTAGACCCAGCCTGTCTGTCTGTCTAGTAATATCTGAGGTAGACCCAGCCTGTCTATCTGTCTAGTAATATCTGAGGTAGACCCAGCCTGTCTGTCTGTCTAGTAATATCTGAGGTAGACCCAGCCTGTCTATCTGTCTAGTAATATCTGAGGTAGACCCAGCCTGTCTGTCTGTCTAGTAATATCTGAGGTAGACCCAGCCTGTCTATCTGTCTAGTAATATCTGAGGTAGACCCAGCCTGTCTATCTGTCTAGTAATATCTGAGGTAGACCCAGCCTGTCTGTCTAGTAATATCTGAGGTAGACCCAGCCTGTCTGTCTAGTAATATCTGAGGTAGACCCAGCCTGTCTATCTGTCTAGTAATATCTGAGGTAGACCCAGCCTGTCTATCTGTCTAGTAATATCTGAGGTAGACCCAGCCTGTCTATCTGTCTAGTAATATCTGAGGTAGACCCAGCCTGTCTATCTGTCTAGTAATATCTGACGTAGACCCAGCCTGTCTATCTGTCTAGTAATATCTGAGGTAGACCCAGCCTGTCTGTCTGTCTAGTAATATCTGAGGTAGACCCAGTCTGTCTGTCTAGTAATATCTGAGGTAGACCCAGCCTGTCTGTCTGTCTAGTAATATCTGAGGTAGACCCAGCCTGTCTATCTGTCTAGTAATATCTGAGGTAGACCCAGCCTGTCTATCTGTCTAGTAATATCTGAGGTAGACCCAGCCTGTCTATCTGTCTAGTAATATCTGAGGTAGACCCAGCCTGTCTGTCTGTCTAGTAATATCTGAGGTAGACCCAGCCTGTCTGTCTGTCTAGTAATATCTGAGGTAGACCCAGCCTGTCTGTCTGTCTGTCTTGTAATGTCTGAGGTAGACCCAGCCTGTCTGTCTGACTGTCTGACTGTCTGACTGTCTGTCTGTCCTAGTATTTATTTTCCACCATAATTTGCAAATAAATTCATTAAAAATCCTACAATGTGATTTTCTGGATTTTTTTTCTAATTTTGTCTGTCATTGTTGAAGTGTACCTATGATGAAAATTACAGGCCTCTCTCATCTTTTTAAGTGGAAGAACTTGCACAATTGGTGGTTGACTAAATACTTTTTTGCTCCACTGTATATACAGTACCAGTCAAAAGTTTGGACACATCTACTCATTCAAGGGTTTTTCTTTAGTTTTACTTTGTTCTACATTGTGGAATAATAGTAAATACATCAAAACTATGAAATAACACATGTGGAATCATGTATTAAATCAAAAAACTGTTAAACAAATCAAAATATATTTTAGATTCTTCAATGTAGCCACCCTTTGCGTTGATGACAGCTTTGCACACTCTTGGCATTCTCTCAAGCAGCTTCATGAGGAATTATTTTCCAACAGTATTGAAGGAGTTCCCACATATGCTGAGCACTTGTTGGCTGCTTTTCCTTCCCTCTGCGGTCCAATTAATCCCAAACCATCTCAATAGGGTTGAGGTTGGTTGATTGTGGAGGCCAGGTCATCTGATGTTCATAAATGACCAGCATGGTCAAATAATAATAATCACAGTAGTTGTTGAGGGTGCAGCAAGTCAGCACCTCAGGAGTAAATGTCAGTTGGCTTTTCATAGCCGATCATTAAGAGTATCTCTATCGCTCCTGCTGTCTCTAGAGAGTTGAAAACAGCTGGTCTTGGACAGGTAGCACTTCCGGTGAACAGGTCAGGGTTCCATAGCGGCAGGCAGAACAGTTGAAACTGGAGCAGCAGCACTGCCAGGTGGACTGGGGACAGCAAGGAGTCATCATGCCAGGTAGTCCTGAGGCATGGTCCTAGGGCTCAGGTCCTCCGAGAGAGAGAAAGAGAGAGAGAAAGAGAGCATTAGAGAGCATTAGAGAGCATACTTAAATTCACACAGGACACCAGATAAGACAGGAGAAGTAATCCAGATATAACAAACTGACCCTATCCCCCCGACACATGAACTACTGCAGCATAAATACTGGAGGCTGAGACAGGAGGGGTCAGGAGACACTGTGGCCCCATCCGATGATACCCCCGGACAGGGCCAAACAGGAAGGATATAACCCCACCCACTTTGCCAAAGCACAGCCCCCACACCACTAGAGGGATATCTTCAACCACCAACTTACCATCCTGAGACAAGGCTGAGTATAGCCCACAAAGATCTCCGCCACGGCACAACCCAAAGGGGGGTGCCAACCCAGACAGGAAGATCACGTCAGTGCTCCATCACTCTCATTCTTGGTCAAATAGCCCTTACACAGCCTGGAGCTGTGTTGTGTTATTGTTCTGTTGAAAAACAAATGATAGTCCCTCTAAGTACAAACCAGATGGGATGGTGTATCGTAAGTGTGCCTTGAATTCTAAATAAGTCACCGACAGTATAACCAGCAAATTACCCCCACACAATCACACCTCCTCCTCCATGCTTCACGGTGGGAACCACACATGCAGAGATAATTTGTTCTCCAATTTGGACTCATCAGACCAAAGGACAGATTTCCACTGGTCTAATGTCCATTGCTCGTGGTTCTTGGCCCAAGCAAGTCTCTTCTTTATAGTGGTTTCTTTGCAGCAATTGGACCATGAAGGCCTGATTCACACAGTCTCCTCTGAACAGTTGATGTTGAGATGTCTGTTACTTGAACTCTGCAAAGCATTTATTTGGGCTGCAATCTGAGGTGCAGTTAACTCTAATGAACTTATCCTCTGCAGCAGAGGTAACACTGGGTCTTCCTTTCCTGTGGCGGTCCTCATGAGAGCCAGTTTCATCATAGCGCTTGATGGTTTTTTGCGACTGCACTTGAAGAAACGTATTGACTGACCTTCATGTCTTAAAGTGATGATGGAATGTCATTTCTCTTTGCTTATTTGAGCTGTTCTTAACATAATTCCATATGTGTTATTTGATAGGTTTGATGTCTTCACTGTTATTCCACAGTGTAGATAATAGTAAAACTAAAGAAAAGACCTTGAATGAGTAGGTGTGTCCAAACTTTTCACTGGTAGTGTGTATATAAAAAAATGTACGCTGCTGGTACTCGCTGTTTATTAACTATGCATAGTCACTTTATCCCTAGCTATATGTACATACTAACTCATTTACCTCGAATAACCTGTACCCCTGCACATTGACTCGGTACCGGTACCCCCTGTATATAGCCTCGTTATTGTTATTTCATTGTTATTTTAATTTTTTAAAACTTTAGTTCATTTAGTAAACATTTCCTTAACCAACAATACAGTTTCAAGGAAAATATGAGTTAAGGGCATGTAAGGAAGCATTTCACGGTAAGGGCAGCTGTTGCAGCTGTTGTATTGGGCGCATGTGACAAATACCTTTTCATTTGATTTGATTTTGATTCCCGGGGCCAACCATACGTAAAAAGTATACACGCATGACTGTAAGTTGCTTTGGATAAAAGCGTCTACAAAATGGCATATATTTTTTTATTATACTATATATTACTGACACGCTGATCTGTTGCCTAGTGCGACAACACACTAACACACACACTGAGTAATGAAACACTTCACAGCTCGTTTGGCTTCTGCAAGGCGCTGAGTCTAAAACACACCTATTAGATTTATAATGACTCTACTGCCTACTCCCTATGGAACCACACACACACATACACACACACACACACACACACACACACACACACACACACACACACACACACACACACACACACACACACACACACACACACATACATACATACATACACACACACACACACACACACACACACACACACACACACACACACACACACACACACACACACACACACACACACACACACACACACACACACACACACACACACACACACACACACACACACACACACACACACACACACACACACACACACACACACACACACACACACACACACACACACACACACACACACCTCCCCCACTGTTCAGTCGATGCATTATACATTCCACACATCTGCCACTCTGAGCTCTCTATTCCGTAGGGGAGCAGAGTAGGAGAGGGGGAAAAGAGGGGCTCTGTTTTTAACAGCTGGAAAAAGGAGGGAAGGGTTGGCTTTCTCCTCCAACCCAACTCTCCTTCATCTCTCTGTCTCTCCCTCTATCCCCCTTATCCTCCCCTTCTTTCCCCCCTCTCTCTGTCTCTCTCTCTATCCCCCTATCCCCCTTATCCTCCCCTTCTTTCCCCCTCTCTCTGTCTCTCTCTCTATCCCCCTTATCCTCCCCTTCTTTCCCCCTCTCTCTGTCTCTCCCTCTATCCCCCTTATCCTCCCCTTCTTTCCCCCTCTCTCTGTCTCTCCCTCTATCCCCCTTATCCTCCCCTTCTTTCCCCCTCTCTCTGTCTCTCCCTCTATCCCCCTTATCCTCCCCTTATTTCCCCCTCTCTCTGTCTCTCCCTCTATCCCCCTTATCCTCCCCTTCTTTCCCCCTCTCTGTCTCTCCCTCTATCCCCCTTATCCTCCCCTTCTTTCCCCCTCTCTCTGTCTCTCCCTCTATCCCCCTTATCCTCCCCTTCTTTCCCCCTCTCTCTGTCTCTCTCTCTATCCCCCTATCCCCCTTATCCTCCCCTTCTTTCCCCCTCTCTCTGTCTCTCTCTCTATCCCCCTTATCCTCCCCTTCTTTCCCCCTCTCTCTGTCTCTCCCTCTATCCCCCTTATCCTCCCCTTCTTTCCCCCTCTCTGTCTCTCCCTCTATCCCCCTTATCCTCCCCTTCTTTCCCCCTCTCTCTGTCTCTCCCTCTATCCCCTTATCCTCCCCTTATTTCCCCCTCTCTCTGTCTCTCCCTCTATCCCCCTTATCCTCCCCTTCTTTCCCCCCTCTCTCTGTCTCTCCCTCTATCCCCCTTATCCTCCCCTTCTTTCCCCCTCTCTCTGTCTCTCCCTCTATCCCCCTTATCCTCCCCTTCTTTCCCCCTCTCTCTGTCTCTCTCTCTATCCCCCTTATCCTCCCCTTCTTTCCCCCTCTCTCTGTCTCTCTCTCTATCGCACCTCTCCTTTTCACCCCTCTCTTTCTCAACCAGTCTCTAAACCCCATCCCCCTTTCTCTCTACCCCCTCTGCCCTCTCTCTCCCACTCCATTACTCCCCCTCTTCCTCTGTATATATGCGAAGAGCATGGCTGGTGGAATGTGAGGCCTTCACCTGTGTTTGGGTCTCATTAAGAAACACGCAGAAAAATGGCTCTGCTCTATGAGGGATTTATACAAAAACCCTCTCTCTCTCCTATACCTCCACACCACTCTACCAACCCCTCTCTCTCTCCTATACCTCCACACCACTCTACCAACCCCTCTCTCTCTCCTATACCTCCACACCACTCTACCAACCCCTCTCTCTGTCTCCTTCCCTCACACCACTCTACCAACCCCTCTCTCTCTCCTATACCTCCACACCACTCTACCAACCCCTCTCTCTCTCCTATACCTCCACACCACTCTACCAACCCCTCTCTCTCTCTCCTATACCTCCACACCACTCTACCAACCCCTCTCTCTCTCGTGTACCTCCACACCACTCTACCAACCCCTCTCTCTCTCATGTACCTCCACACCACTCTACCAACCCCTCTCTCTCTCCTGTACCTCCACACAATTCTATCAACCCCCTCTCTCTCATGTACCTCCACACCACTCTACCAGCCCCTCTCTCTCTCTCATGTACCTCCACACCACTCTACCAACCCCTCTCTCTCTCATGTACCTCCACACCACTCTACCAACCCCCTCTCTCTCATGTACCTCCACACCACTCTACCAACCCCTCTCTCTCTCATGTACCTCCACACCACTCTACCAACCCCTCTCTCTCTCATGTACCTCCATACCACTCTACCAACCCCTCTCTCTCTCATGTACCTCCATACCACTCTACCAACCCCCTCTCTCTATCATGTACATTCACACCACTCTACCAACCCCTCTCTCTCTCATGTACCTCCACACCACTCCACCAACCCCCTCTCTCTCTCTCCTGTACCTCCACACCACTCTACCAACCCCTCTCTCTCGCATGTACCTCCACACCACTCTACCAACCCCCTCTCTCTCATGTACCTTCACACCACTCTACCAACCCCTCTCTCTCTCATGTACCTCCACACCACTCTACCAACCCCCTCTCTCTCATGTACCTCCACACCACTCTACCAACCCCTCTCTCTCTCATGTACCTCCATACCACTCTACCAACCCCTCTCTCTATCATGTACATTCACACCACTCTACCAACCCCTCTCTCTCTCATGTACCTCCACACCACTCTACCAACCCCTCTCTCTCTCATGTACCTCCACACCACTCTACCAACCCCTGTCTCTCTCCTGTACCACCATACCACTCTACCAACCTCCCTCTCTCTCATGTACCTCCACACCACTCTACCAACCCCTCTCTCTCTCATGTACCTCCACACCACTCTACCAACCCCTCTCTCTCTCATGTACCACCACACCACTCTACCAACCCCTCTCTCCCCCCTCTCTGTCCCCTTCTCTCGCTCTCTCTCTCGTTCTTTCTCCTGTACCTCCACACCACTCTACCAACCCCTCTCTCTCTCATGTACCTCCACACCACTCTACCAACCCCTCTCTCTCTCATGTACCACCACACCACTCTACCAACCCCTCTCTCTCCCCCTCTCTGTCCCCTTCTCTCGCTCTCTCTCGTTCTTTCTCCTGTACCTCCACACCACTCTACCAACCCCTCTCTCTCTCCTATACCTCCACACCACTCTACCAACCCCTCTCTCTCTCCTATACCTCCACACCACTCTACCAACCCCTCTCTCTCTCCTATACCTCCACACCACTCTACCAACCCCTCTCTCTGTCTCCTTCCCTCACACCACTCTACCAACCCCTCTCTCTCTCCTATACCTCCACACCACTCTACCAACCCCTCTCTCTCTCTCCTATACCTCCACACCACTCTACCAACCCCTCTCTCTCTCTCCTATACCTCCACACCACTCTACCAACCCCTCTCTCTCTCGTGTACCTCCACACCACTCTACCAACCCCTCTCTCTCTCATGTACCTCCACACCACTCTACCAACCCCCTCTCTCTCTCATGTACCTCCACACCACTCTACCAACCCCTCTCTCTCTCCTGTACCTCCACTCCACTCTACCAACCCCTCTCTCTCTCATGTACCTCCACACCACTTTACCAACCCCTCTCTCTCTCTCTGTACCTCCACACCACTCTCCCAACCCCCTCTCTCTCATGTACCTCCACACCACTCTACCAACCCCTCTCTCTCTCCTGTACCTCCACACCACTCTATCAACCCCTCTCTCTCTCATGTACCTCCACACCACTCTACCAGCCCCTCTCTCTCTCTCATGTACCTCCACACCACTCTACCAACCCCTCTCTCTCTCATGTACCTCCACACCACTCTACCAACCCCCTCTCTCTCATGTACCTCCACACCACTCTACCAACCCCTCTCTCTCTCATGTACCTCCACACCACTCTACCAACCCCTCTCTCTCTCATGTACCTCCATACCACTCTACCAACCCCTCTCTCTCTCTCTCATGTACCTCCATACCACTCTACCAACCCCCTCTCTCTATCATGTACATTCACACCACTCTACCAACCCCTCTCTCTCGCATGTACCTCCACACCACTCCACCAACCCCCCTCTCTCTCTCCTGTACCTCCACACCACTCTACCAACCCCTCTCTCTCTCATGTACCTTCACACCACTCTACCAACCCCTCTCTCTCTCATGTACCTCCACACCACTCTACCAACCCCCCCTCTCTCATGTACCTCCACACCACTCTACCAACCCCTCTCTCTCTCATGTACCTCCACACCACTCTACCAACCCCTCTCTCTCTCATGTACCTCCATACCACTCTACCAACCCCTCTCTCTATCATGTACATTCACACCACTCTACCAACCCCTCTCTCTCTCATGTACCTCCACACCACTCTACCAACCCCTCTCTCTATCATGTACCTCCACACCACTCTACCAACCCCTCTCTCTCTCTCTCATGTACCTCCACACCACTCTACCAACCCCTCTCTCTATCATGTACATTCACACCACTCTACCAACCCCTCTCTCTCTCATGTACCTCCACACCACTCTACCAACCCCTCTCTCTCTCATGTACCACCACACCACTCTACCAACCCCTCTCTCTCCCCCTCTCTGTCCCCTTCTCTCTCTCTCTCTCTCGTTCTTTCTCCTGTACCTCCACACCACTCTACCAACCCCTCTCTCTCTCATGTACCTCCACACCACTCTACCAACCCCTCTCTCTCTCATGTACCACCACACCACTCTACCAACCCCTCTCTCTCCCCCTCTCTGTCCCCTTCTCTCTCTCTCTCTCTCGTTCTTTCTCCTGTACCTCCACACCACTCTACCAACCCCTCTCTCTCTCATGTACCACCATACCACTCTACCAACCCCTCTCTCTCCCCTTCTCTCTCTCTCTCTCTCTCTCTCTCTCTCGCTCTCTCTCTCTTTCGCTCTGTATTTGTGTTCTTCTCTGCTCATATTTCTACATTACACTCACACCTGCTTTGTGTGCCTGTTGTCTGTCTGTCTGTCTGTCTGTCTGGGAAGCTGGAGACCATCTGCAGCCTGGAGCCTCACTACACCTCTCATCTGATCCCTCCATCTGGGAGAGAAAGGAAGGAGAAGAGACAGGAGTGTGAGGGGAGGTGTGTGTGGCGGGGGTGCTCTGACCTCTAGTTTGGTCTGGTGTAACATCAGCGTGAGTGAGTATCTCATTGTCTCATAGAAACATGATGAGTGTCATGAGATTCTGTGTGGCATCACTGAAGGAATCCCTGCCCCCCTGTGTAACAACCCTCCCTCTGACTTTATCAGTATAAGTGTGTGTGTGTTTGAGAGAGAGAGAGAGAGAGAGAGAGAGACAGCTGCCCTGACAAACACTCACACACATTCATTAAGTCCAAACACTAACCGCATGATCCTCATCTGCCTTATCACATTCCTCAGCTGTTCTCCTCTGTGTGTGTGTGGGTGTGTGTGTGTGTGTGTGTGTGTGTGTGTGTGTGTGTGTGTGTGTGTGTGTGTGTGTGTGTGTGTGTGTGTGTGTGTGTGTGTGTGTGTGTGTGTGTGTGTGTGTGTGTGTGTGTGAGAGTATGGTCTGGACGAGGACACAGGCTTTGTTGTTTTCAAGTGACACTGTGCTGCTTTAATAGATTCAAGGCCTAGATGACAGGAAGATGTGGGGAAAGAAAGAGGAGGGGAAGAAGAGAGGAGAACAGGAAGAGAAGACGTTGAGGAGGGTGAGGTGAGGACAAGGTTGATCCAGAGAGTGAAAGGGAGATGGAATAGGAGAATGAGAGATGGAGAGGGAGAAAGAGGAAGAGAGAGAGGTGGAATAGGAGAATGAGAGATGGAGAGAGGGAAAGAGGGAGAGAGGGAGATGGAATAGGAGAATGAGAGATGGAGAGAGGGAAAGAGGGAGAGAGGGAGATGGAATAGGAGAATGAGAGATGGAGAGGGGGAAAGAGGGAGAGAGGGAGATGGAATAGGAGAATGAGAGATGGAGAGGGAGAAAGAGAGGAAGATGGAATAGGTGATGTGCAATAGGAGCTGTGTTGTCTTCCCTGCCAGGGGCTGGGACCGGAGATGAAGGAAGCTCTTTGTATGGCTGGGAAAGACACAGCTCTGCTCTGCTATTGGTCTGAATGAATGTAGGAACCAATCAGAGACCAGATGACTGTGTCCCCTTCACCCCAACCATCTTACATCCTCTTCAACAATGTGATTTACATATCCATCTATTCTATCTCTCTCTCTCTCTCTCTCCCCCTCCTGTTCCTCTTACACTCTCTTTCTCTTCTCTGATGAGTATCATCTAGACACACAGTTTAGTCTGAGAGATGGGTGTAACCTAAGATACTGTAAGATGTAAGGTGTGTGTGTCTAAGGTAAGATAGGTTGTAAGGTATACAGAGATACCCCAGTGAAACCGACCATTATAGTGTTCAGTCATATACTAACATCACAACACAGAGACACATGTTGTCATAGGGAGGTTTGTTAGGTCATCAAGTCAAGTCACATCAGATACACACCTGCTACTATCCCCAAAAAACGTGATAGAAAGTTGTTTTGGAATTTTTGTTTTAAGCTTATCCCAAACCTTAACCGTTACCTTAACCATTTGGAGTTAATGCCTAACCTTAAGAATATGGAGTTAATGCCTTAACTTAACCTTAAACACTTTGAAATGTGCTGTCTCTCTCTCTCTCTCTCTCTCTCTCTCTCTCTCTCTCTCTCTCTCTCTCTCTCTCTCTCTCTCTGTGTGTTTGAGTGTTTGGTGTGGAGGGCTCTGTCCTAACTAACTTTCTTGATTCTGTCCTTGGTCTTTTCTTTCAATTTTATTTTCTATGGTGGTGGTGTAGATGAGGCTGGGTCTAGTCATGCTATGGTGGTGGTGTAGATGAGGCTGGGTCTAGTCATGCTATGGATGTTGGTGTAGATGAGGCTGGGTCTAGTCATGCTATGGATGGTGATGTAGATGAGGCTGGGTCTAGTCATGCTATGGATGGTGGTGTAGATGAGGCTGGGTCTAGTCATGCTATGGATGGTGGTGTAGATGAGGCTGGGTCTAGTCATGCTATGGATGGTGGTGTAGATGAGGCTGGGTCTAGTCATGCTATGGATGGTGGTGTAGATGAGGCTGGGTCTTGTCATGCTATGGATGGTGGTGTAGATGAGGCTGGGTCTAGTCATGCTATGGATGGTGATGTAGATGAGGCTGGGTCTAGTCATGCTATGGATGGTGGTGTAGATGAGGCTGGGTCTAGTCATGCTATGGATGGTGGTGTAGATGAGGCTGGGTCTAGTCATGCTATGGATGGTGGTGTAGATGAGGCTGGGTCTAGTCATGCTATGGATGGTGGTGTAGATGAGGCTGGGTCTAGTCATGCTATGGATGGTGGTGTAGATGAGGCTGGGTCTTGTCATGCTATGGATGGTGGTGTAGATGAGGCTGGGTCTAGTCATGCTATGGATGGTGATGTAGATGAGGCTGGGTCTAGTCATGCTATGGATGGTGGTGTAGATGAGGCTGGGTCTAGTCATGCTATGGATGGTGGTGTAGATGAGGCTGGGTCTAGTCATGCTATGGATGGTGGTGTAGATGAGGCTGGGTCTAGTCATGCTATGGATGGTGATGTAGATGAGGCTGGGTCTAGTCATGCTATGGATGGTGGTGTAGATGAGGCTGGGTCTAGTCATGCTATGGATGGTGGTGTAGATGAGGCTAGGGCTTTTTGAGCTTTGCTTTTGGTCTCTTTCTTTGCTGGCTTTTCTCCCACTTCTTATGGAGACTCTTCGGGTAGGCTCGCTCAATATAAATGGCGTGTCACGTTCTGACTTTCGATCCTTTGTGTTGTCTTTCTTTTAGTATGGTCAGGGTGTGAGTTGGGGTGGGCAGTCTATGTTTGTTTTTCTATGTTGTATTTTGCGTTTGGCCTGGTATGGTTCTCAATCAGAGGCAGGTGTCATTAGTTGTCTCTGATTGAGAATCATACTTAGGTAGCCTTTCCCCACCAGTGTTTGGTGGGTGATTGTTTTCTGTGTCTGTGTGTTCCACACGGAACTGTTTCGGTTCATCCTTTCTGTCTTTCAATTTGTTATTTTGTATTTTCGTGTTCAGTGATTTTGTTCATTAAAACATGACGAACACGTACCACGCTGCATATTGGTCCGATCTCTCATACTCCTCGTCAGAGGAGGACGAATCCTGTTACATGGCGCCAGATATGCGGGAAAGAGGAGTGTGTTGGGTGAATATGTAAAACAAAAAAAAGTACAGGTGTTGTTTCTGCAGGAGACGCATAGTGATGTGTTGAATGACGTCTATTGTGGGCTCTGATGGAAAGGGGGAAGTGTGTTGAGCCATGGGACAAGTTTTAGTGCAGGCCTTTTTGTACTGGGTCTATCTGTAAAAATGTGCTCTTCAAAAGGAGGTGTGTAGGGGTAGGCTGCTTGTTGTAAAAGCAGAAATTAACATAATGGGTTTTGTTTATATAAATGTGTATGCGCCTAACACAGGGAGAGAGATGGTGTCTTAGACAGGAACTCTCACAGGTAGCGCCTAAGGAGACGCTGGTGGTCGGAGGGGACAGGAACTCTCACAGGTAGCGTCTAAGGAGATGCTGGTGCTCAGCGGGGACAGGAACTCTCACAGGTAGCGCCTAAGGAGACGCTGGTGCTCGGCGGGGACTGGAACTGGACAATGGATTTTTACGAAAGACAGAAATGGGGAAGAGCCTCATTCAGTGTCAGTGGGAGTGTTAAGGGACATCATTAATCAGTTCGACCGAGTGGATGTTTGGAGAACTAAACATCCCAACACAAGACAGTATACATGGGTGAAGGTTTTTGGGGATAGGGTGAGTGCAGCCCGACTTGATCAATTTTACATGTCCAGAAATCGGAGCAATAGGCTGTTGGGCGCTACCATTCTCCCGGTGGGGTTTTCGGATCACCACATAACCATGGCTCGGCTGTCTATTTCACCAGGGCCCCGACAGGCATCCTCTTGGAAGTTTAATGTAAAGCTCTTACAAGATGCCACTTTTTGCTCAGGTTTCCAGACCTTTTGGGAAAGGTGGAGGCAGCGAAGAAAGGAGTATGAGTCTCTGAGTCAATGGTAGGATCTGGGAAATTCAAAATTTGGCTTTTCTGTCAACAGTATACATCTCTCTCCTCCTCAGAGGCTAGGAGAGTATTGGGGAAACTAGAGCATTGTATTAGTGAGATGGAGGTAGAGATGGTGGGGCAAGGCAACGTAGACCTCTAGGCTAATTTAGCTGAATTACGTAGGGACCTGGGTAGTTTATTTTAGGTTAAAGTAAAGGGAGCACTTGTAAGAGCTAGGTTCTCCATGCTCAAGGAGATGGATGCTCCCAGATCCTTCTTATTTGGTTTGGAAAGACAGAGCGGTGAAGCCAAGGGTATGCATTGTCTACGGCTGTCTGATGGGCGGGTGACCTCTGTGGTGGGTGAAATGCGGGAGCGGACTGTGGAGTTTTATACTGAGTTGTATAGGGCAGAAATGTGTGATCCTATGTGTGCTCAGGTCTTGTTCACAGGACTCCCGAAGCTCTCTCTGGCACAGAGGGATGAAATGGACATTCCTCTGTTGTCCCATGAACTGGCAGAGGTCCTAACCCAGAAGTCCCCCGGTTCAATAAAAAATTCTGGGGAATAATTGGACAGGACTTAATTTGTGTGTTGCGTGAATGCGTCGGGGTAGGAGAGTAGCCGATGAGCTGCCGCCGGTTCTTAATCAGGGACATGTTGGACTTGTCGAGAGGTTCTAATGTGAACTTTGGACTGGTCTCTTTAGATCAAGAGAAGGCTTTTGATAGAGTGGACCATGAGTATCTGTTTAATGTGATGTCTGTTTTTGGGTTTGGGAAGATTTTTTTGACCTGTGTGAAGCTGTTGTATGCTGGGGCATCATGTATGGTCAAGGTGGGAGGGGGGCTCAGTAGGCCAGTCTGGGTGAGACGGTGCATTAGACAAGGATGCCCTCTATCGGGGCAGTTATATACACTAGCCATTTTGCCTTTTTTTTGGGCCTGCTATGTCAGAGACTGCAGGGAGTGTGCTGGACAGGCATGGGTGTGGTGACAGGCATAGCAGTGTCAGCATATGCAGATAATGTTTCTGTGATGGTCAGGGATGGTCAGGATATGCAGGCACTAGAGACCAGTCTGGAGCTTTGTCAGCTAAGATAAACTGGGGCAAGAGCAAAGGTCTTTGTGGGGCATGGGGGATAGGGACCCTCCCCTGCTTTGCAGTGGGGTTGTGAAGGGCTTAAAGTGTTTTTTTCTGGTCGGGCCACCACTGGCTGAGGGCGGCAGTGTTGTACATGACCGTCCACGAAGGAGGACAGGGCCTGGTGGAACTGGAGAGCAGTGTGGCTGCTTTCCGACTAAAGGTGGCGCAGAGACTGCTGTACCATACTGATGTCGGCTGGAGAGAACCAGCATGCGCACTGCTGAGGAGAGCTGGCGGATTAGGGTTGGACCGGCAGCTGTTCCTCATGAAGCTGGAGAGGATGAGTACAGCAGGTCTCTCAGACTTTTACTCCACAGTGCTGAGGGCCTGGCAGCTGCTAATGCCCACACGAGAAGGGGGTGTGGAGCCTGGGCTGTGGGTATGGGAGGAGCCTATTTTCCACAACCCAGCCATCCCTTTGAGATCGGTTCAGTCGGCCATCCTACAGGGGCAACTGATGGCAGCGGGTTTACAAAGGCTGGGTGACCTGCGACTGCTGGGAGAGGAGGGGTGGAACACTTCGGAGGAGGTCCAGGAGGCACTGTCTGAGCCGGTAAGGGGGGGTGTTTTAGCGGCCAAAGGGGGCGGGGCCACCAATGTTTTCGCCAATGCAGGTGACTGCAGAGACTGGCAAGAGGCTCTGGAGGACTTGTTAGATTTTAACACTCCGAGCCTGGATGAGTTTGAAGGGGTGGGAGGTAAAGCCCTCTACAACCTCTGCGTTAAGGTAAGGAACATTAGGAGCCTAACAGGAGTGAAGGCACATCAGTGGCAGTAGGTATGTGGGGTGGAGAGTATGGTGGGTTTTAGATGGAGGGGGCTTTACAAACCCCCAGTACCAAAGAGGTCAGGGGACCTCCAGTGGAAAGTTCTTCATGGAGCCCTGGCTACTAACAGATGGTTGGTACGGGTTGAACCGGGAATTGGGCAGGGGTGTCCTTTCTGTGTTATGAAAGAAACTGTGATTCATGTGTTTTCTGTGTGCTCAAGGTTAATGCCATTAATGCCTCTGTTGGAATGTCTGTGTGAGAGGTTGGGGGTAGTTTTTACTGTTGGGATGTTTATAATGGGGTACAGATATTCGAAATAGGAGAAGGCCAAATGTGTTTTGTTGAATTTTCTGTTTGCTCAGGCGAAGTTGGCTATTTGGCTAACAAGGACGAACAGGGTCAAGGGTGGGGGGATAACAGACCCTTTACTATTATTTAATGGGATGGTCTCTGTGCGCCTTAGGGTTGAGTTTGAGTTCAATAGAATGATAAAAAGTGTGGAGATGTTCCAGGAGATATGGTGTGTTGGGGGGGCTGTTTGTATAGCTGGGGAGATGTTTCAGGAGATGTGGTGTGTTGGGGGGCTGTTTGTATAGCTGGGGAGATGTTTCAGGAGATGTGGTGTGTTGGGGGGCTGTTTGTATAGCTGGGGAGATGTTCCAGGAGATGTGGTGTGTTGGGGGGGACTGTCTGTATAGCTGGGGAAGATGTTTTGGATATACGGTTGTAGAAGTGGTAAGATTTTTTGGTTATTGTGATGTGTGGTGTTGTTTTGTATTGTGTGGTACAGGGAAAGATGAGTATGGTACATGTATGAAGTACAGGATATATTTAGGTGTTTTATTTTTAAGGGGGGGTTGGTGAATTTTAATGAAATGAGAATGTTTCATTAAAGAAAGACAAAGTCTCTCCCTCTCTCTCTCTCTTCATCTCCCTCTTCCTCTCCCTCTCTCTCTCTTCATCTCCCTCTTCCTCTCTCCCTCTCTCCCGATCTCTTCCTCTCTCTCTCTTAAGGAATATTATATTCATTGTATGTTTCATGCACACGTATGTGTGTGTGCCTTGTGTGGGGTTCTTTGCTGGTTAGCACAATAATAGCTGCTATCAGGGTTAGGACTACTGAGACTATGGTCTAATTCCGTCGAAATCCCACTTAGCCAGGTGAATGAAATGAAGTTCAAACTGTTTGTATATCTTATCGTCCATGCACCAGTAGACAAAGGAAGCTGTCTGTGAGGCTGTGTTTACCCAGGAAGAGCCTGACTAATGGCTGACTCCCTGTGTCTCTGTGACCCCTGCTCTGGAAAATTCTCGGTCATACTGGAGCAACACTAGCTAGATAAACAGGTGTTCCCCTGGCCTGCTTTTAAAAACGGACACAGACACAGATAGACAGACAGACACAGAGAGAGGTGTGAGCCATGTAGTGACAGACTGTTTTAGGGAATAGAGAGGGGGGGGAAAAGAGGGAGGGAAAGAGGGACGGAGGTGTGGAAAGAAGTGGAAACGAGAGGTGAGAAGGTGAAGAAAGGGTGGACATTTGAAAACAGGTTGAGTGTGTGTACAGTTGAAGTCAGAAGTTTACATACACTTAGGTTGGAGTCATTAACACTCGTTTTTCAACCACTCCACACATTTCTTGTTAACAAACTATAGTTTTAGCAAGTCGGATAGGACATCTACTTTGTGCATGACACAAGTAATTTTTCCAACAATTGTTTACAGACAGATTATTTCACTTATAATTCACTGTATCACAATTCCTGTGGGTCAGAAGTTTACATACACTAAGCTGACTGTGCCTTTAAACAGCTTGGAAAATTCCAGAAAATAACGTCATGGCTTTAGAAGCTTCTGATAGGCTAATTGACATCATTTGAGTCAATTGGAGGTGTACCTGTGGATGTATTTCAAAGCCTACCTTCAAACTCAGTGCCTCTTTGCTTGACATCATGGGAAAATCAAAAGAAATCAGCCAAGACCTCCGAAGAAAAATGGTGGACCTCCACAAGTCTGGTTCATCCTTGGGAGCAATTTCCAAAGGCCTGATGGTACCACGTTCATCTGTACAAACAATAGTATGCAAGTATTAACACCATGGGACCACGCAGCCATCATACCGCTCAGGAAGGAGACACGTTCTGTCTCCTAGAGATGAACGTACTATGGTGCGAAAAGTGCAAATAAATATCAGAACAACAGCAAAGGACCTTGTGAAGATGCTGGAGGAAACAGGTACAAAATAATCTATATCCACAGTAAAACGAGTCCCTATATCGACATAACCTGAAAGGCCGCTCAGCAAGGAAGAAGCCACTGCTCCAGAACCGCCATAAAAAAGCCAGACTACGGTTTGCAACTGTGCATGGGGACAACGATCATACTTTTTGGAGAAATGCCCTCTGGTCTGATGAAACAGAAATATAACTGTTTGGCTATAATGACCATCGTTATGTTTGGAGGAAAAAGGGGGAGGCTTACAAGCCGAAGAATACCATCCCAACCGTGAAGCACGGGGGTGGCAGCATCATGTTGTGGGGGTGCTTTGCTGCAGGAGGGACTGGTGCAATTCACAAAATAGATGGTGTCATGAAGAAAGAAAATTATGTGGATATATTCAAGCAACATCTTAAGACATCAGTCAGGAAGTTAAAGCTTGGTCGCAAATGGGTCTTCCAAATGGACAATGACCCCAAGCATACTTCCAAAGTTGTGGCAAAATGGCTTAAGGACAACAAAGTCAAGGTATTGGAGTGGCCATCACAAAGCCCTGACCTCAATCCTGTAGAATTTTTTGGGGCAGAACTGAAAAAGCGTGTGTGAGCAAAGAGGCCTACAAACCTGACTCAGTTACACCAGCTCTTTCAGGAGGAATGGGCCAACATTCACCCAATTTATTTTGGGAAGCTTGTGGAAGGCTACCCGAAACGTTTGACAGAAGTAAAACTATTTAAAGGCAATGCTACCAAATACTAATTGTGTGTATGTAAACTTCTGACCCACTGGGAATGTGATGAAAGAAATAAAAGCTGAAATAAATCATTCTGTCTACTATTATTCTGACATTTCACATTCTTAAAATAATGTGGTAATCCTAACTGACCTAAGACAGGGAATTTTTACTCAGATCAAATGTCAGGAATTGTGAAAAACTGAGTTTAAATATATTTGGCTAAGGTGTACCTGTACATAGCCCATCTGTAAATAGCCCATCCAACTGCCTCATCCCCATACTGTATTTATGTATTTATCTTGCTCCTTTGCACCCCAGTATTTCTACTTGCACATTCATCTTCTGCACATCTGCCATTCCAGTGTTTAGTTGCTATATTGTAATTACTTCGCCACCATGGCCTATTTATTGCCTTACCTCCCTTATCCTACCTCATTTGCACACACTGTATATAGACTTTTCTACTGTATTATTGACTGTATGTTTGTTGATTCCATGTGTAACTCTGTGTTGTTGTATGTGTCGAACTGCTTTGCTTTATCTTGGCCAGGTCGCAGTTGTAAAGGAGAACTTGTTCTCAACTAGCCTACCTGGTTAAATAAAGAGGAAATAATAAATAAATAAATAAATAAATAAATAAAAGTACTTCCGACTTCAACTGTACGTCTCCAGTGCATTCTGATCACACTGTATGTGTATGTTTCTGTCAGTTTCAGCCTCCCCAGTCTCAGCTGTGAATGTAATTGATTAAATTAATTAGTATGAAATTAGCATGATGAATAAGATAATGTGTATGTGTGTGTGTGTGTGTGTGTGTGTGTGTGTGTGTGTGTGTGTGCATACTTGCGCATTAAGTACAAGATATGAAATGAGTATTGATGACTAGCACCATATGTTAGCACATGAGAGCTGTAATTGAACCAAGTAACATTTGTATCTGTTTCTGCCATGACAGTCAAGCCCCAGAGCTCAAGACTCTTTCCCTGCTTACTCCCAAATTACAGTTCTCTTTTTACACCTCAGAAATAGACAAATGTCAAGATGATTATCCCCATCCCGTCATGTTGCATAGATCCAGTTATGCGCCTCATTCCCAGAAGAATTGATGAGATAGTCATCAGAGCAGCAGAGCAGAGTTAACAGGAAACTGCAGATATAATCTAATCACAGGAGGTTGGTGGCACCTTAATTGGGGAGGACAGGCTCATGGTAATGGCTAGAGCGGAATCAGTGGAATGGTATTATCCATTCGCGTCGTTCCAGCCATTATTATGAGCAGTCCTCCCCTCAGCAGCCTCCACTGAATCTAATATCAGTGTTTGGTTAACGAGGATCATTTGTTCTGGCTACGTCTGATGAGGAGTTTAGTAGTCAGTGTGTGTGTGTGTGTGTGTGTGAGTGCATGTGTAACTGATGTGAAATGGCTAGCGCTCTAGTAGCGTTTCAATCGGTGACGTCACTCGCTCTGAGGCCTTGAAGTAGTTGTTTCCCTTGCTTTTGGAGCAATAGGTAACAATGCTTCATGGGAGGCAGTTGTTGATGTGTTCAGATGGTCCCTGGTTCCAGACAGATTAAGGCAAGTGTAGGGACAGAAGCAAGACTGATACACATGTGTGTGTGTATGTGTGTGTGTGTGTGTGTGTGTGTGTGTGCTGACAGACTGTGAGGAAAACTTTTGTACTGCTCATAACGACAGCACAGCACTGCCTGGTATTGTAAGGAGTGTGTGTATGTGTAGTGTGTATGGTATTGTAGGGAGTGTGTGTATGTGTGGTATTGGATGTGTGTATGGTATTGTAGGGAGTGTGTGTATGTGTGGTATTGGATGTGTGTATGGTATTGTAGGGAGTGTGTGTATGTGTGGTATTGGATGTGTGTATGGTATTGTAGGGAGTGTGTGTATGTGTGGTATTGGATATGTGTATGGTATTGTAGGGAGTGTGTGTATGTGTGGTATTGGATGTGTGTATGGTATTGTAGTGAGTGTGTGTATGTGTGGTATTGGATATGTGTATGGTATTGTAGGGAGTGTGTGTATGTGTGGTATTGGAAGGAGTGTGTGTATCAAATAATCAAATCAAATTTTATTGGTCACATGCGCTGAATACAATAGGTGTAAACTTTACCATGACGTGCTAACGAACAAGCCCTTTCCCAACAATGCAGAGTTAAAAAAGTAAGAAACATTTGCAAAAGGAAATAGTAACACAATAAAATAACAATAACTAGGCTATATACAAGAAGTACGGATACTGAGTCAATGTCCTGGGGGTACGATGTAGTTCAGGTAATTGAGGTAATATGTAGGTAAGGTTTAAAGTGACTAGGCAATCAGGATAGATAATAAACAGAGTAGCAGCAGCATATGTGAAAAGTGTGAATGTGTGTGGATAGAACCAGTATGAGAGAGTCTGTGCAAAAAATGTGATTAACTGTTCAATAGTCTTATGGCTTGGGGGTAGAAGCTGTTCAGAAGCCTTTTGGTTCCAGACTTTGCACTTGGCAGACTTGGCACCACTTGCTGTGTGGTAGCAGAAAGAAGAGTCTATGACTGGGGGGGCTGGAGTCTGACAATTTTTAGGACCTTCCTCTTGACACCGCCTGGTACAGAGGTCCTGGATGGCAGGGAGCTTGGCCCTGCTGGGCCGTACACACTAGCCTCTGTAACACCTTACGGTCGGTTGGATGCCAAGCAGTTGCCATGCCAAGCAGTGATGCAGCCAGTCAATATGCTCTCAGTGGTGCAGCAGTATAACTTGTTGAGGATCTGAGGGCCCATGCAAAATCTTTTCAGCCTCCTGAGGGGGATGAGGTGTTGTTGTGCCCTCTTCACTACTGTTTTCGTGTGTTTCAATCATGATAGGTCCTTGCAGATCCAGTTGCAGAGGGAGTTATTCAGTCCCAGGGTCCTTAGTTTAGTGATGAGCTTGGAGGCCACTATGGTATTGAACGCTGAGCTGTAGTCAATGAACAGCATTCTCACGTACAGTGGGGAGAACAAGTATTTGATACACGGCTGATTTTGCAGGTTTTCCTACTTACAAAGCATGTAGAGGTCTGTAATTTTTATCATAGGCACACTTCAAGTGTGAGAGACGGAATCTAAAACAAAAATCCAGAAAATCACATTGTATAATTTTTAAGTAATTAATTTGCATTTTATTGCATGACATAAGTATTTGATGCATCAGAAAAGCAGAACTTAATATTTGGTACAGAAACCTTTGTTTGCAATTACAGAGATCATACGTTTCCTGTAGTTCTTGACCAGGTTTGCACACAGTGCAGCAGGGATTTTGGCCCACTCCTCCATACAGACTTTCTCCAGATCCTTCAGGTTTCGGGGCTGTCGCTGGGCAATACGGACTTTCAGCTCCCTCCAAAGATTTTCTATTGGGTTCAGGTCTGGAGACTGGCTAGGCCACTCCAGGACCTTGAGATGCTTCTTATGGAGCCACTCCTTAGTTGCCCTGTCTGTGTGTTTCGGGTCGTTGTCATGCTGGAAGACCCAGCCACAACCCATCTTCAATGCTCTTACTGAGGGAAGGAGGTTGTTGGCCAAGATCTCACGATATATGGCCCCATCCATCCTCCCCTCAATACGGTGCAGTCGTCCTGTCCCCTTTGTAGAAAAACATCCCCAAAGAATGATGTTTCCACCTCCATTCTTCACGGTTGGGATGGTGTTCTTGGGGTTGTACTCATCCTTCTTCTTCCTCCAAACACGGCGAGTGGAGTTTAGACCAAAACGCTCTATTTTTGTCTCATCAGACCACATGACCTTCTCCCATTCCTCCTCTGGATCATCCAGATGGTCATTGGCAAACTTCAGATGGGCCTGGACATGCTCTGGCTTGAGCAGGGGGATCTTGCGTGCGCTGCAGGATTTTAAACCATGACGGCGTAGTGTGTTACTAATGGTTTTCTTTGAGACTGTGGTCCCAGCTCTCTTCAGGTCATTGACCAGGTCCTGCCATGTAGTTCTGGGCTGATCCCTCACCTTCCTCATGATCATTGATGCCCCACGAGGTGAGATCTTGCATGGAGCCCCAGACCGAGGCTGATTGACCATCATGTTGATCTTCTTCCATTTTCTAATAATTGCGCCAACAGTTGTTGCCTTCTCACCAAGCTGCTTGCCTATTGTCCTGTAACCCATCCCAGCCTTGTGCACGTCTACAATTTTATCCCTGATGTCCTTACACAGCTCGCTGGTCTTGGCCATCGTGGAGAGGTTGGAGTCTGTTTTATTGAGTGTGTGGACAGGTGTATTTTATACAGGTAACGAGTTCAAACAGGTGCAGTTAATACAGGTAATGATTGGAGAACAGGAGGGCTTCTTAAAGAAAAACTAACAGGTCTGTGAGAGCTGGAATTCTTACTGGTTGGTAGGTGATCATATACTTGTGTCATGCAATAAAATGCAAATTAATTACTTAAAAATCATACAATGTGATTTCCTGGATTTTTGTTTTAGATTCCGTCTCTCACAGTTGAAGTGTTCCTATGATAAAAATTACAGACCTCTACATGCTTTGTAAGTAGGAAAACCTGCAAAATCAGCCGTGTATCAAATACTTGTTCTCCCCACTGTATGTGTTCCTTTTGTCCTGGTGGGAAAGGGCTGTGTGGATTGCAATAGAGATTGCATCATCTGTAAATCTGTTGAGGCTGTATGCGAATTAGAGATGTGAGTGCTACAGGGTGATAGTCATTTAAACAGGTTACATTGGCATTCTTGGGACCATGCTGGTCTCCTTGAAACATGTAGGTATTACAGACTGAGTCAGGGAGTGTTTGAAAATGTCAGTGAAGACACTTGCCAACTGGTAAGTACCAGTACGTGTCCTGGTAATCCATCTGCAGCCTTGTGAATGTTAACATCTTTGGGATAGGTGGGACGGTAGCATCCGGTGAAATGGCAGAGCGCCAAATTCAAATTAAATTACTATAAATATTAAACTTTCATGAAATCACAAGTGAAATATATCAAAATAAAGCGTAGCATGTTGTTAATTCAGCCAAAGTGTCAGATTTCAAAAAGGATTTACGGCGAAAGCAAACCATGCGATTATCTGAGGACAGCGTCCAGCACACAAATGCATGACAAATCATTTTCAACCAGGGAGTTGAGACACGAAAGTCAGAAATAGTGATATGCCTTACTTTTGAAGATCTTCTTCTGTTGGCCCTCCAAAAGGTCTCAGTTACATTACAAATGGTCCTTTTGTTCGATAAATTTATTATTTATTTCCATAAAAACTCAGTTTAGCTGGCGGCTTCAGTCAATAATCCACTCGGTTTCCATCGGTCAAAATGCACACAACATGAATCCCAAACATTACCAATAAACTTATCCAAACAAGTCAATCAACGTTTATAATCTATCCTTAGGTACCCTAATATGCAAACAAAGAATACAATTTAATACAGAGAATCGTTATTGTCTTTACCGGAGATAAACAAAAAGAACGCGCTATCTCGGCCATGCGCATGGAAACACTGCAGCCAAAATGGAAGCCCTTAGAAAAACTACTTCTTCTCCCCCATTTTTCCAAAAACCAGCCTGAAACTCTTCCTAAAGACTGTTGACATCTAGTGGAAGCCCTAGGAACTGCAATCGGGCACGATTTAGCACTATTATAAAAGTGCCAGCCATTGAAATCAGTGGTAGGAAAAAAACATTTGGGGGGGGGATGGTTTGTCCTAGGGGTCTCGCCTGCCATTTCAATTCTGTTATACTCAAAGACATTATTTTAACAGTTTTAGAAACTTTAGAGTGTTTTCTATCCAAATCTACCAATTATATGCATATCCTTGCTTCTGGGGCTGAGTAGCAGGCAGTTTACTTTGGGAACCCTTTTCATCCAGACGTCAAAATACCGCCCCCTATCCCAAAGAAGTTTTAACCTGTTGCAAAGTTTTACTCACATTGGCTAAGGAAAGCATGATCACACAGTCGTCCGGAACAGCTGGTGTTGCAGGGTTCAGTGTGGCTTGCATCAAGCGAGCATAGAAGGCATTTAGAGCATCTACGCAAAGTATTGAGATAAACTTTTGTTATTGACCAAATACTTATTTTCCACCATAATTTGCAAATAAATTCATTAAAAATCCTACAATGTGATTTTCTGGATTTTTTTTCTCATTTTGTCTGTCATAGTTGAAGTGTACCTATGATGAAAATTACAGGCCTCTCTCATCTTTTTAAGTGGGAGAACTTGCACAATTGGTGGCTGACTAAATCATTTTTTGCCCCACTGTATAACACTCACCACCCTATAATACACACCAACATAAAGCACACCAACCTAAAGCACACCAACCTGTAACACACACCAACCTAAAGCACACAAACCTATAACACATGCCAACCTATAACACTCACCAACCTATAATACATGCCAACCTATAACACTCACCAACCTATAACACATGCCAACCTATAACACTCACCAACCTATAACACATGCCAACCTATAACACTCACCAACCTATAACACATGCCAACCTATAACACTCACCAACCTATAACACATGCCAACCTATAACACTCACCAACCTATAACACATGCCAACCTATAACACTCACCAACCTATAACGCATGCCAACCTATAACACTCACTAACCTATAACACACACCAACTTATAACACACACAAACTTAAAACACACAAATTTAAAGCACATCAACCACTGAGCATCTCTTTTCCATACTCTGGCAGGCACATGCACACACTCACACCCATATGCATGCATATATATAAACACACACACACAGCGTGACCACACATAGCAGCAGTGATGTTAATGTGAACAGAGATTCCCACTGGTGTCTAACTGTCCTAACACCTGACACATTCTGTCTGGACTACGGGAGAGGATTAACAGCCACACATGCAAACACACACACACACCCTAGAAGAGAGAGAGCGAGAGAGAGAGAGAGAGAGAAAAACAGTTGGAGGGAATTAGACTTTTTTCAAAAAATGTTTCATATGCAGGTTCAGCATTCCAGACATCAACAATGGAAATGAGATGCTGTGAAGGTGTGTAAAAATAAGGGTTGGGGTGTAATGTTCTCCTCTGAGCTAGTCTCAGTAACAAATATATTTGGGTCTCAGTGGGACTCCAACACCCACGATGCCTCTGTCTCACCTGTCAGGAGATGAAAGACATTGTACACCTGTGTGTGGCAATAATTGGTTTGAGCATGTTTAATAGTGTCATCATATTCATTACCATTAGGGCTTGTAAAACTAAAAATTTTCTCTAGGTCTTTGTCTTACTTCTGGAAATGTATTGCATCAATACATAATGTTTTTAAAATAACATGCACTATTCCTCGCTCTTTCTCTTTCTCCCGCTCTCATTCCCTCCCTCTTTCTCTTTCTCCAGGGAAGCCAAGGAGGGGGGCCTGTTCTATCAGAGGCAGGTTTTTCGCCAATGGTGTGGTTCATTCGCTAAGCAAACAGAGGAAGAAGCAATGCAAGAGGGATAAATGGGCCCAAAATCTGTTTCTCCAGCAGGTGGCGATTTTTATTTAATTTTTTCGCTCACCAAGCGAAGAGTGTGTATGGGAGGTCATGAGAGTGTCGAATAGGGTTAACGAAAATTTTAATGGCTTATTTGATACGTGAGGCTTATTTAAAATAATATAAATGTCGTAATACTTAGCTTATTACGAGTTTACTGATATAAGTAGAACACGTGACATCCCGGCAACTTTGATTTAAAAAAAAACACTTTATATCGGAGTCGTGCCCGTTTTCACACGCGTATCTGTCCTCTCATTGGCTAGAATGGTTCCAACTGATCTTGCCTCCTCCCGACTGCCTTTTTAAATACATTTATTTTCATTGTTAGAGTGGCCACTTGAGTATCTGGTCAACAATGGATCATCTGTGGTATCCATCTGGGAAAAGGCTATATGGACACTCCTGACCTGCAAATTGATATTTCATTTCAGAATCGGTTAAAATTAGGTTACGGTAAGGGTTAAGGGTTTGATTAAAGGGTTAGTTTTATATTTTAGTTAGTCGTTTGCAGGTCAGCAGTGTCCTTAGGTCTCTCCCATAGATCTGAGGAACAGAGGAGAGGGGCAGGATTCTGAGGTGAGGTAGAGAGAGACAGAGACAGGGACAGGGGAGCCGAGGTTGATCGCTACAACAACACTCAACTCAGTCAGGACGGAATAAGCTGCTAGAGACACACTGCGGGGTCTGGGAAGGAAATCTGTAACAGGGGACGAAGGAGTGAAAGTGTTTATGTTGCTGGATGGACTTGTATTTTTATATCGCAACTTAGTTTTTCCCTTTTCCTCTCCTTTCCTTTCCATCGCCCTAACGGATCGCATTCCGCGGAGCAGCTGCGCTTTAATGCCCCTGCGCACTCGAGGAGGAGAAGGAGAACAGAGGGAGGGAGAAGGAGAGCAGAGGCCTGACTTCTCGGAAACCGCTCCGCCGCCCCTCACGCCTCTCCCCCGTGGCTGTCTGTCCCCTCTTCCCTCCTGGCCCTGTATGGACGGGGATGGGGAGAGCCGGATGTTGTTACCGCGGGGCTGAGCGCCTCGCATCCCCACCGAGGGTCCCCCGCCTGCGGCCGTTGCTGGTGCTGCTCCTTGCTCTCTGCTACCGGGCTCACAGAGGTGGTAACTATATTACTTCGGATGTTGTTCATTCTCGGTAGCCTAAATCAGGACCTAGTACCCTGTACGCCGTTCACTTCAGTTCGAGCGCTGCGAATGTGCCATAACAGTAATAGGCTAATGAAGAATTAATAACCAGTTAATAATGACACAACTTAGAATGTCCCACTGGGCATAAACGTCAATTCATCGTCTATTCCACGTTGGTTCAAACCACGTTGATTCAACCAGTGTGTGCCTAGTGGGGTGGGATTGGAATGAGTCTTCCATGTGGTTTGAGGGGAGTCTAATAGTGTGTATATCCTATAGGCCTGTTCCTATGGGAGTGTATCTGTCCTCTTCGTGTTATTGTTTGATAGTGCCTCTCTTTCTCTCTCCGGCGGACCGCAGTAACGCAGCAGTTAAAAGGTCTCTCCAGAGTTTCTCCCGCGGTGTCTCTGCCGTGGGACGCTAATGGCTGATAGAGAAAGGGAAGGGTGGCTATGCAGATATCTTGGTGGCAGGTCCTCGGCAGACAGGCTAACAGATTATTGTTGACACATTTTTAAAATGATAGAGGTTTATAATAATAATATTTGGAATGAAAATTATAAATGTGTACAATTATGTTACAAAATTATAGCTTTACTTGTACTTTTAATACACAAAGGAAATAGTAGAATATAATAGGACCACATGGAGACTCTAGAATAGAATGGAGTAGAACAGAACAGAACCATATTGTGACAGTGCAAATAATAATTTGTTGTTAATTTAATTACTTATATCAATAAAGGTAAAAATATAAATAAATATAACTATATAATCTAGAATAGAATATAACAGAATACAATCATACAGAACATCTAGGATATAGAGAAATATAATATAATCAAAACGATGTAATAAAGTAGAATAGACTTAAATACCAGAGGAAAGCACTTTGGGTGCTAGTAGGCTAGGCTACTTGAAGTCGTCATATAGAGTCTGGGTTGGCCTCAGTATCCCGGGGCTAGCTGGCAGTTGTGCCCATACAGAGAGCCATGTTCTGGGCTGGCACTGCGATAGCCCACCACCAATCTGGATGTCCCCCAGACCTGCTGTGCAACTCGTGCTCAATGACTGTGTGTGTGGTGTGAGTGCGTGCAGCAGATAATTAGTTTAACACGGTCCCAGACAGCTGGACATGACACTGTCTGTGTACAGTTCTCTGCAGTAGGAGGATGAGGACTGGTTGATAAGCATGAAAAGCACTCTGATGCTCCCTGCCAATAAGAATTACAATTTAAAATCATCTAATCTATTTAGAAGGTCCTATTTCACTTTTGTAAGTTTATTCATGACACCATAAAACACCATTGACAGTATAATTCCATTTAACTGATTCACACTTTTAATTTATCAGCATGTCCTGTCTCATTGGGGATGTCAGATGTTGCAACGAGGAGATATATACAAAAACAAAACAACAATTATTGAGAAGAAACAGTGACTTGGTGTGTTTTATAGTGTTGTTGGTGTGTGTAGCTAGCTTGTAACAAAACTTGGTCTGTGGGTTATTCAGCTGATGGTGTGTGGTCTGTGACTGTGTGTTACTGGTCTGTGTGTTGATGGTGTGGTGTGTTGCTTACTGGTCTGTGTGTTGATGGTGTGTGTAGCTAGCTGGTCTGTGTCTTATTGTGCTGCTAGTGTGGTGTGTGTCTTGCTTACTGGTAACAAGGCTCCACAGCTGTCTCATGGTGCTCATCACCACCGGATGCACCAGACCAGCCAGGGAGCTATCACTTCTGATCCTGATATTATATTGCAGCGTCGTTACCACCAGCCGTCCACACTATTTACCATTATTCAGCCCCGTGTGTGTAAGAGAGAGAGAGAGAGAGAGGGGACTGAAACGTAAGTGAGTGTCTCTGAAGCGGAGGCCAGAGCAGCTGTGTATTGTGCCACAGTCAGTCACAGTTATCAGTATGTTCAGACTAGACTCACTGCACAAAGACCTGTGTGATCAGAAAGACCTGTGTGATCAGAAAGCACTGGAGACCTACAGTACATGTGTTTGGCATAGAGGTTTAATCTCAAGATTCAGCCTGAGAATTAAACTTTTTAGTTGTTCACTGTATCTGTGAGTAACTCTCGGGTGTGTGTGCGTGTGTGTGTGTGTGTGTTTGTTGAGGACTAGTGTTAGTATTTAACACAATGAAGGGAGATTCTGATCCGGAGTGTGAGTTGGACGTGTTATGTTGTGTACCCCCCTCTAATACTCAGCACACTGCTGCCACCACCTGGTTGGCCCGGGTACTAACACACACACACAACCCTCTCACCACACAGTCCTGAGAGAATGAGAGCGTTGGTTTTATGCAAACATTCTTCTTCTTTCTGTTATCCCTTCATCTTATGGTTCAGGGCATTCATACCAGGATAACCATGGGTGTGTTTGCGTTGCCACTGTTTGCACCATGGGAACTAGGCCTATTGTTAGCATAAGTTCTGTATGACGTGTGTGTGAATAGGCCTTATGTTGTGTGTGTGTGTGTGTGTGTGTGTGTGTGTTTGCTGCAGGGGTTTTAACCAGAACAGAACATAGAAAGTGATCTCGAGTGGTTCAGAACAGAACTGTTCAAATCTTGAGAAACGGTAAATAATTGTATTTTTTGTTCCAAAAAATATTCCTGGTGTGTGTATATCATTATGTAGATGATTGGAGTTATGATGATAGTAATAGCCTAAACACATTCCTACCCATCATCATGCTCAGTGCTTCAACACAAACCCCCTCCATGTCCACCGCTTTCTCCTGCTCTCTCCCCACCCGTGGAATTTCAATCACATCTCGTGCCTGCACTTATCTGGCCATCATACATGTAAACAACTAGCTTACCCGTTCCATAGCAAGATGCTCTATCCATGCTAATTGGTGGGTGGTAAATGAATGAGCTAAATGTAGAAACTATGTTGATTTCCCGGGATACAATGAACAGTTACTTTTGTTTGGTTGGAAACGGTTCAGAACTTTGTAATGCTGGTTGGAACACTGGAACGGTACAAAATAAATAGGGGTTCTACTCAGAACGGAATGATTCCAACCCCTGGTGTACTGGTGTCTGTTAGTAAATCATGCCATAATCAGGTGAGCTCTGACAGTGTGTGTTGTTGGCAGCGGAAGCAGAGCCAGTATTCTCTCAGAGATAGTTATAAGTAAGTGTGTGTGTGTACGCATTAGAGAGCCTCTGGCCTAATCTAATAGGAGCTCACTGTGGCTGATGCATTAGGCCTGGCATCTTCTCCTTTTATCTCTTCTTTCTCTCTCTCCCTCTTCTCTAAGCCTTAACAGGCCTCTCTTTTCCAAGCCTATATGAACTACTGCTGCAGTACATTGACCAAAATGCTGCACTACGTTGGAAAACATTATCGCTGGCTGAACCATCTCTAGATGGCCTTTACTGCTGTATAGATGTAATCAGTGAATCATTCCAACGTGCTTTCTTTTCCTCCATTGGCTAGAGGCCGGGGGCAGAGGTCACTGCAGACTCCAGCCTGACACTGAGAGCTCGGAAGAACTTGTAGATCATAGAGTTGGCTAACACACTGCGGTCTGTGGCCTCCCGCAGCTTTTAGTACTTCTTCATGATGGTGTCTCTGAGCTCTTAAAGATGCACTCTGGAGTTGTCTTTCCCATGTGAGGGCATTATTTTGAGGCAATATCATAAACATGGCAGTCTGGAGAATGACAAGCTTCATCAGGCAGCATAGAATATTATGTAACAGTTATCAGCTGTGGATGTGTGTGATCTGTTATTCCTTCACACTCTAGCTCAGTCTTATCTCTGGCTCTGTGGGAAGGTCTGCAAGTCTCTGTGTCAGTCTCTCAGCGCTGCTCTTTGTTCTGGTTTATAAAAGTCATAAAGTGGTGTTTCTGTACACACACACACACACACACACACACACACACACACACACACACACACACACACACACACACACACACACACACTGTAGCCTATTCTTTCTCTGCTTTATTGGTCTAATCTGAACAGGCCAGTAGTGTTGTGTGTGTTTATTTGTGCCATAGAGATCAAAGCCTCCTCCATAGATATGGTATTGCTACCCTGCCAGGGCTCTGGTATTGTATTAGTGCTGTCATAATAGAACTGTAATACTCTTGTAGTTGTACTATAGTACTGACAGTTAGTATGTGTGTGTTTCTCCAGGTCATTGCCAGGTGGCCACCCCTCAGTGTCGTATCCAGAAGTGCACCACAGACTTTGTGTCCCTGACGTCTCACCTGACCCCAGCGCTGGATGGCTTTGACGTAGAGTTCTGTAAGGCTCTGAGGTCCTACAGCGCCTGCACCCAGAGGACAGCCAAGTCCTGCAGGGGCAACCTGGTCTTCCACTCTGCTGTCCTGGGCATCTCAGACCTCATGACCCAGAGAAACTGCTCCCGTGACGGGCCCACCTCCTCCACACACCCCGAGATACAATCAGAGCCCTGCAACTACCACAGCCGCACCCAGCATGCTCACACACACCCTCACACACACACTCACACGCCGCCAGGGTACCTGTTCTGCGGGCTGTTCGGGGACCCCCACCTGCGGACGTTTAAGGACAGCTTCCAGACCTGCAAGGTGGAGGGGGCGTGGCCGCTTATTGACAACGACTACTTGTCCGTGCAGGTGACCAACGTTCCAGTGGTAACGGGATCCAGCGCCACGGCGACCAATAAGGTGAGGGGAGATCATTACTGTATGTATATATAAAAACTCCTTCCTACATACTTCAGAAAGGGTGACCATCCACAAAGTAGAAAGCAATACACTTATAGATACAGGAAGATTGTTTTGTTTCAATATAAAACAAAAATACATGTACTAAAAGTATTATGTGGAGCATGTTCCATCTTGTAGTAGAGTAAAGGTATGAAACTCACAGAACAGACCCTGCTCTAGAGGACGGAGGGATTCCCTCTATAAGACCTCTGATAGATGGATGTTCTGACCCAGCTCTCCATTGAAGCAGCAGTGTTGTGAGGATGTAGGATACAGTGAAGGCTGGGACAGAAGAAAAGAGGTTGAGTTTGGCGTACAGAATAAACAAGCTGTTTGGTATGAAGAGCTGTGCAGCTGAAGCCAGAGCTGTTCTCATTGAGGCTTAAAACACACACACACACACACACACACACAATCTCACTCACAGGTGCGAGGAGAGCAGAGCAAACAGTTGAGTCTTGTGACCAACACGTGACTAACGTGGTGTTGGAATCCTAACTTAACTAATAGCTGCTTATAGCATGACTCCTAATACCCTGGAATGGGCGGCGCGTGAAAGGAACCACTGTGTGTGTGTATATGTGTGTGTATGTCAGCAGTGGGCTCAAGAACTTTCACACACATATGGCCTTAAGCAGGTTAAAATCAAATCAAATCAAATTTTATTTGTCACATACACATGGTTAGCAGATGTTAATGCGAGTGTAGCGAAATGCTTGTGCTTCTAGTTCCGACAATGCAGTAATAACGAGCAAGTAATCTAACTAACAATTCCAAAAAAACTACTGTCATACACAGTGTAAGGGGATAAAGAATATGTACATAAGGATATATGAATGAGTGATGGTACAGAGCAGCATAGGCAAGATACAGTAGATGATATCGAGTACAGTATATACATATGAGATAAGTATGTAAACCAAGTGGCATAGTTAAAGTGGCTAGTGATACATGTATTACATAAGGATGCAGACGATGATATAGAGTACAGTATCAACGTATGCATATGAGATGAACAATGTAGGGTAAGTAACATTATATAAGGTAGCATTGTTTAAAGTGGCTAGTGATATATTTACATCATTTCCCATCAATTCCCATGATTAAAGTGGCTGGAGTAGAGTCAGTGTCATTGACAGTGTGTTGGCAGTAGCCACTCAATGTTAGTGGTGGCTGTTTAACAGTCTGATGGCCTTGAGATAGAAGCTGTTTTTCAGTCTCTCGGTCCCAGCTTTGATGCACCTGTACTGACCTCGCCTTCTGGATGGCAGCGGGGTGAACAGGCAGTGGCTCGGGTGGTTGATGTCCTTGATGATCTTTATGGCCTTCCTGTAGCATCGGGTGGTGTAGGTGTCCTGGAGGGCAGGTAGTTTTCCCCGGTGATGCGTTGTGCAGACCTCACTACCCTCTGGAGAGCCTTACGGTTGAGGGCGGTGCAGTTGCCATACCAGGCGGTGATACAGCCCGCCAGGATGCTCTCGATTGTGCATCTGTAGAAGTTTGTGAGTGCTTTTGGTGACAAGCCGAATTTCTTCAGCCTCCTGAGGTTGAAGAGGCGCTGCTGCGCCTTCCTCACGATGCTGTCTGTGTGAGTGGACCAATTCAGTTTGTCTGTGATGTGTATGCCGAGGAACTTAAAACTTGCTACCCTCTCCACTACTGTTCCATCGATGTGGATGGGGGGTGTTCCCTCTGCTGTTTCCTGAAGTCCACAATCATCTCCTTAGTTTTGTTGACGTTGAGTGTGAGGTTATTTTCCTGACACCACACTCCGAGGGCCCTCACCTCCTCCCTGTAGGCCGTCTCGTCGTTGTTGGTGATCAAGCCTACCACTGTTGTGTCGTCCGCAAACTTGATGATTGAGTTGGAGGCGTGCATGGCCACGCAGTCGTGGGTGAACAGGGAGTACAGGAGAGGGCTCAGAACGCACCCTTGTGGGGCCCCAGTGTTGAGGATCAGCGGGGAGGAGATGTTGTTGCCTACCCTCACCACCTGGGGGCGGCCCGTCAGGAAGTCCAGTACCCAGTTGCACAGGGCGGGGTCGAGACCCAGGGTCTCGAGCTTGATGACGAGCTTGGAGGGTACTATGGTGTTGAATGCCGAGCTGTAGTCGATGAACAGCATTCTCACATAGGTATTCCTCTTGTCCAGATGGGTTAGGGCAGTGTGCAGTGTGGTTGAGATTGCATCGTCTGTGGACCTATTTGGGCGGTAAGCAAATTGGAGTGGGTCAAGGGTGTCAGGTAGGGTGGAGGTGATATGGTCCTTGACTAGTCTCTCAAAGCACTTCATGATGACGGATGTGAGTGCTACGGGGCGGTAGTCGTTTAGCTCAGTTACCTTAGCTTTCTTGGGAACAGGAACAATGGTGGCCCTCTTGAAGCATGTGGGAACAGCAGACTGGTATAGGGATTGATTGAATATGTCCGTAAACACACCGGCCAGCTGGTCTGCGCATGCTCTGAGGGCGCGGCTGGGGATGCCGTCTGGGCCTGCAGCCTTGCGAGGGTTAACACGTTTAAATGTCTTACTCACTTCGGCTGCAGTGAAGGAGAGACCGCATGTTTCCGTTGCAGGCCGTGTCAGTGGCACTGTATTGTCCTCAAAGCGGGCAAAAAAGTTATTTAGTCTGCCTGGGAGCAAGACATCCTGGTCCGTGACTGGGCTGGGTTTCTTCCTGTAGTCCGTGATTGACTGTAGACCCTGCCACATACCTCTTGTGTCTGAGCCGTTGAATTGAGAATCTACTTTGTCTCTGTACTGGCGCTTAGCTTGTTTGATAGCCTTGCGGAGGGAATAGCTGCACTGTTTGTATTCAGTCATGTTACCAGACACCTTGCCCTGATTAAAAGCAGTGGTTCGTGCCTTCAGTTTCACACGAATGCTGCCATCAATCCACGGTTTCTGGTTAGGGAATGTTTTAATCGTTGCTATGGGAACGACATCTTCAACGCACGTTCTAATGAACTCGCACACCGTATCAGCGTATTCGTCAATGTTGTTGTCTGACGCAATACGAAACATCTCCCAGTCCACGTGATGGAAGCAGTCTTGGAGTGTGGAGTCAGCTTGGTCGGACCAGCGTTGGACAGACCTCAGCGTGGGAGCTTCTTGTTTTAGTTTCTGTCTGTAGGCAGGGATCAACAAAATGGAGTCGTGGTCAGCTTTTCCGAAAGGGGGCGGGGCAGGGCCTTATATGCGTCGCGGAAGTTAGAGTAACAATGATCCAGGGTCTTTCCACCCCTGGTTGCGCAATCGATATGCTGATAAAATTTAGGGAGTCTTGTTTTCAGATTAGCCTTGTTAAAATCCCCAGCTACAATGAATGCAGCCTCCGGATAAATCGTTTCCAGTTTGCAGAGAGTTAAATAAAGTTCGTTCAGAGCCATCGATGTGTCTGCTTGGGGGGGATATATACGGCTGTGATTATAATCGAAGAGAATTCTCTTGGTAGATAATGCGGTCTACATTTGATTGTGAGGAATTCTAAATCAGGTGAACAGAAGGATTTGAGTTCCTGTATGTTTCTTTCATCACACCATGTCACGTTGGCCATAAGACATACGCCCCCGCCCGTCTTCTTACCAGAAAGATGTTTGTTTCTGTCGGCGCGATGCGTGGAGAAACCCGCTGGCTGCACCGCTTCGGATTGCGTCTCTCCAGTGAGCCATGTTTCCGTGAAGCAAAGAACGTTACAGTCTCTGATGTCCCTCTGGAATGCTACCCTTGCTCGGATTTCATCAACCTTGTTGTCAAGAGACTGGACATTGGCAAGAAGAATGCTAGGGAGTGGTGCACGATGTGCCCGTCTCCGGAGTCTGACCAGAAGACCGCTTCGTTTCCCTCTTTTTCTGAGTCGTTTTTTTTTTGGTCGCTGCATGTAATCCACTCGGTTACACTGGTTGTAAGGCAGAACACAGGATCCGCGTCGCGAAAAACATATTCTTGGTCGTACTGATGGTGAGTTGACGCTGATCTTATATTCAGTAGTTCTTCTCGGCTGTATGTAAAGAAACCTAAGATGACCTGGGGTACTAGTGTAAGAAATAACACGTAAAAAAACAAAAAACTGCATAGTTTCCTAGGAACGCGAAGCGAGGCGGCCATCTCTGTCGGCGCCGGAAGTTACTGTCGAGAGTGAAGGGCACCATACCATAAATGACAAAATACACACGCACACATGCACACACACACACACACACACACACACACACACACAGGCTGAGAGTGTTTTTAGACGTCAGTAAATCTGTTTTGT
This sequence comes from Oncorhynchus tshawytscha, assembly GCF_018296145.1. Taxonomy (NCBI): domain Eukaryota; kingdom Metazoa; phylum Chordata; class Actinopteri; order Salmoniformes; family Salmonidae; genus Oncorhynchus; species Oncorhynchus tshawytscha. The sequence continues at coordinate 25,906,412 of NC_056440.1, read as the reverse complement.
GCCTCACAAAGGCATCTCTGTGGTGGCCAAGCGGCCATGCAGTCCCCCCCGCCCATCCAGGTGATAGTTATACTGCTGCTGCTCTGACCCTGTGTCAGGGCTCGCTATTAGTCAGAATTATTAGCACACAGACATACACACACACCCATTGATGTGTGACTATGCCTGCAACAGGCCTAATGGTTGCCCAGACCTCATCTCTGACAACTGGACAAAGCAGTCATTCATGCTAATGCTAACCCTATGACTGTGTGGCTATGGCCACAGCCTTGTAGATAGAAGGACCTGGCTAACACCATGCCACTTAAATCCAAACTGGTTCTCTAGTAAATTTGTAAGAATGTCTCATCCTATGTTCAAGAATGGCCTTTTTCCCTTTGTTCAGATTACACCTGCTCACTTTCGGTTGTTTGAAAAGGAAATAATCTCCAAAATATTGTTATTTTTTAAACAAGCCTTAGAAAGTTGGTTGCAATTTCAGTTTAATCCACCTGAAAAGACAGAACAGTGGTTAAGCTCAAATATACTAACTGATTTTAATAAAACATAGTTTTTGAAGAAATTTTTAAAAAAGGTATAATTTTAGTGAATGATATCTTAAATAGGACTGGTGGAGTTGTCACACATACAGCTAACACACACATATGGAAATATCTGCTCTACCCAAAATTACAACCAACTAATTGCAGCACTACCACAAAAATGGAAGAGGCCATATAGAAGGGGAAAAAAGTAAGGAACTTGTATGTCGGCCCTGCATTACAGAACATAAACGATTGAAGAAAAGTGAAATAAATAAAAACATATACCAATTTCATGTAAGGACCAAAAAACTGACAGCTGTGCCATATAAATGGTTAAATAGTTGGGAAGAGATGTTCGATGTACCCATTCCATGGCACATGATTTATGAATTGATACGCAAATCAACGCCGGATTCAAAACTTTTTTCAATTTAAATTACGATACAAAATTCTTGCAACCAATATAATGTTATATTTATGGGGGATACAATCTTCCCAGCTCTGCAGATTTTGCTGTGAGGAGGCAGAGTCATTAGATAATTTATTTTGGTACTGTCCATTTGTAGCTCGTTTTGGGTCACAGGTCCAGGAATGGCTGAAGAATTGCAACATTTGTCTAGAACTAACGCTGCAGACAGCAATACTGGGTGATTTGAAAAGCCAAAGTTAATCAATCAATAATCTAATTATTATTTTAGCAAAAAAATATATTTTTAATTTACAATCTGTAGAAGCTATGAGAATAGAAATGTTCAAGTCGTTTGTGAAGCATCACAGCACAGTTGAAGAATATATGGCAAATAGAAATCCGAAATGGATGGTGTTGAGAGATAGATGGGAGGGGTTGAGTGGAGCTGAAGGGTGGGACTAATAACAAGATAACCAATGTCAAGCATACAGGATCTGTAAAATGTATACAGGTTCAGAACTTTTGTGAAATAGCACAGTTACCAATAGAAATCAAACTGGATGGACATCAGAAATAGAGGAAGGACTAAAAACAAACTAAATATAACTTGTAAAATAGATTGTGTCTGTAAAATGTGTATAAGATGTATAAACTGAAGGTCGAAGCTTCAGTGTTTATTGGTTTACTCCAATTGGGGGAAGGGTGGTAGGGTTTTCAGGGAATAATAAAGGTATATTTAAAAAAAAAATGTATGTATGTCTATATAGGTATGTGTATGTATATATGTATGTATGCATGCGTGTATGTATATGGATATATATATATATTTACCCCAAAAATGTATGGGGGATTGGAAATGATGCAGACAATTACATTGATGGAAGCAACATTCTTTCCACAATATTAAGCTGTTCCACCCCTTAAAAAATATAAATAAATAAATTAAAACCACCATGCCACTGCGTCCCTCATCCTGGGTGTGTTTGCTTAGCTGTGTCTGCGAATCACGACTGATTCAAAAGTCATTTGGTCATCGCTAAAATGTATTCTGTGGAGAGTTAAGGGCATGAGTGTAGCGACAGGTAGCCTAGTGGTTCGAGCATTGGACTAGTAACCGAAAGGTTGCAAGAATGAATCCCTGAGCTGACAAGGTAAAAATGTGTTGTTCTGCCCCTGAACAAGGCAGTTAACCCACTGTTCCTAGGCTGTCAATGAAAATAAGAATGTGTTCTTAAACTAACTTGCCTAGTTAAATAAAGGTAAAATATATATATTTTTAAATGAGTTTGTGTGTGCGCACGCATGTGTGTGTTTGTGTAAAATAGAGTTGGACTGAGCCCTCTGACAAATATGATTTCAGAGAATGTCATCAGTGTGCAAAGCTGTCATCAAAGCAAAGGGTGGTTACTTTGAGGAATCTCAAATATAAAATACATTTGTTTTACACTTTTTTGGTTACTAGTTTTGATGTCTTCACTATTACTCTACAATGTAGAAAATAGTACAAATGAAGGAAAAACCTTGAATGAGTAGGTGTGTCCAAACTTTTGACTGATACTGTATATTTTCTAGATTTTGCTGAGAAAACTTGGGGGGCCAAATAAAATCACCCTCAGTCCAAATTCGTCTCGCAGGCCGAAAGTTGGGGAATATTGTAGTATTTTACAATGAGTGTTCAAAACATTAAGGACACCTTCCTAATATTAAGTTGCACCCCCTTTTTGCCCTCAGAACAGCCTCAATTCGTCGGGGCAGGGACTCTACAAGGTGTAGAAAGCATTCTACAGGGATGCTAGCCCATGTTGGCCTCCACACGGAAACTGTTGAGCGTGAAAAACCCAGCAGTGTTGCAGTTCTTGACACAAACCGGTGCACCTGGCACCTACTACCATACCCTGTTCAAAGGCAGTTAAATATTTTATCTTGCCCATTCACCCTCTGAATGACACACATACACAATCCAGGTCTCAATTGTCTAAAGGTTTAAAATCCTTCTTTAATCTGTCTCCTCCATTTCATCTGCATTGATTGAAATGGATTTAACAAGTGACATCAGTAAGGGATCATAGCTTTCTTCTGGATTCACCTGGTCAGTCTATGTCATTGAAAGAGCAGGTGTCCTTAATGTTTGTACACAGTGTACAGTGGCAAGAAAAAGTATGTGAACCCTTTGGATATACCTGTATTTTTGCATAAATTGGTCATCAATTGGCGGACAGATAGCCTAACGTTCTCCTGCAAAATGTATTGATAAACTTGGGAATTCATTTTTCCGTCGATGAGAGCAAGCTGTCCAGGCCCTGAGGCAGCCCTAAACCATGATGCTCCCTCCACCATACTTTACAGTTGGGATGAGGTTTTGATGTTGGTGTACTGTGCCTTTTTTCCCTCCACACAGTGTTGTGTGTTCCTTTCAAACAACTCAACTTCAGTTTCATCTGTCCACAGAATATTTGTCCAATAGCGCTGTGGAACATCCAGGTGCACTTTTGCAAACTTCAGATGTGCAGCAATGGTTTTTTTTGACAGCAGTGGCTTCTTCCGTGGTGTCCTCCCATGAACATCATTCTTGTTTAGTGTTTTACGTATCGTAGACTCGTCAACAGAGATGTTAACATGTTCCAGAGATTTCTGTAAGTCTTTAGCTGACACTCTAGGATTCTTCTTAACCTCAGTGAGCATTCTGTGCTGTGCTCTTACAGTCGTCTTTGCAGGACGGCCACTCCTAGGGAGAGTAGCAACAGTGCTGAACTTTTTATAGAACCATTTATAGACAATTTGTCTTACCGTGGACTGATGAACATCAAGGCTTTTAGAGATACTTTTGTAACCCTCTCCAGCTTTATGCAAGTCAACAATACTTAATCTTAGGTCTTCTGCGATCTCTTTTGTTCGAGGCATGGTTCACATCAGGCAATGCTTCTTCTGAATAGCAAACTAAACTGTTGTGAGTGTTTTTTATAGGGCAGGGCAGCTCTAACCATCTCCAATCTCGTCTCATTGATTGGACTCCAGGTTAGCTGACTGACTCCTGACTCCAATTAGCTTTTGGAGAAGTCATTAGCTTAGGGGTTCACATACATTTTCCAACCAACACCGTGAATGTTTAAATTATGTATTCAATATAGACAAGAAAAATACAATAATTTGTGTGTTATTAGTTTAAGCACACTGTGTTTGTCTATTGTTGTGACTTAGATGAAGATCAGATCACATCTTATCACCAATTTATGCAGAAATCCAGGTAATTCCAAAGGGTTCACATCATTTTTCTTAGTAGTATTTCTCATTAGTATTGAATGTCAGCGTTCTCTTTGCTGCCTAGAATGGGGGGTTAGAATTAAACAAGTTGGCAGGCCAGTATCCTTGCTGTGTTTGGATTGCAAGATAAACTTCATAAGATATGATAAAGTGTCTGGCAAACCTGTTTTAACCTGTTTCATACAAAGATCAAAGTTATTGTGTGCCTGGTCATTTTATGACGTTTGTGTGTCCACAGATCACCGTCATATTCAAGCCCTTTGAGGAGTGTACAGACCAGCGTGTTTACCAGGCAGTAACAGATGATCTGCCCGCTGCCTTCGTAGACGGTACCGTGAGCAGTGGGGCCCCTGACCACAACGTTAACGACTCTACCGGGAAGGTACAAGCGCTGTGGATCTCGGAGCATAGCCCCGGTCGCCACGTGGAGCTGCATGCCAGCTACATCGGCGTGACGGTTATCGTACGGCAGCTGGGGCGCTACCTGACCCTGGCGGTGCGCATCCCGGAGGAGATGGCCCATGCCTACGACGCTACGCAGGACCTGCAGCTCTGTCTGAATGGATGTCCCACCTCGGAACGCATCGACCGGGGGGGTCACCTGCCCCTGCCTCTCCCTCTACCACATCCAGCCCTGGGCTTACAGCTCCAACAGCCACACGGCCAGGGCCAGTCCTCACACACACACTCCCACACGGCTCCCTACAGCGCCCCCCATGGGTTCAGTATGGAGGGTGCGCGGGCACACTGCAGGGAGCAGCTTGAGGTGCAGGATATTTATTTCCACTCGTGTGTGTTTGACCTCCTGACCACCGGGGACGCTAACTTCACGGCAGCGGCGTTCAGCGCCCTGAAGGACATGGAGAGTCTCCACCCCCACCGCGAGCGCTGGACGATCTACCCACCCAGCTCAGCCCACACCTCTCAGCCTATCACATGGCTCCTACTGCTTACGCTCTGTGCGCTCGGATAGGCACTGGTATAGCGTGAGTGTGTGTTTGTGTATTTGTATGTGTGTGTGTGTGTTTGTGTATGTGTGTGTTAATATAGAGCTCCTAGCTGAGCTGTAGGATAAAGTTCCCTCTTGATGCAGATCTAAGTTCAGTATTGTGTTTTCGCCCTAATGGTTATGATTGGGGAGGGTGACCTAAGCTGATCCCAGATCTGTGTCTACGAGAAACTTCTAACCAGAGCCCCTCTGGAGATTTACCCTTTTCTTCTTCTTGACTGAACACCCCGAGGCATATTACTGTCACAAATGAGCTGCAAGCCCACAGGTCCAAGCCCACAGGTCCAAGCCCACAGGTCCAAGCCCACAGGTCCAAGCCCACAGGTGGATTCTGAACAGATTCCATGACACTCTTGTACTATTCCCAACTCTGCTATGTGGGATCTAGCAAGCCTTGTGGAGATTATGACCTATCTATATGTGAGGATAACACATAAAGGAAGACCCCAATAAACACTCCCAACTTGTGTGAGTATTGTAGAAACAACCCCCGACTGTAAATAGTGTGTGTGAGTATTGTAGAAACAACCCCAGACTGTAAATAGTGTGTGTGAGTATTGTAGAAACAACCCCAGACTGTAAATAGTGTGTGTGAGTATTGTAGAAACAACCCCAGACTGTAAATAGTGTGTGTGAGTATTGTAGAAACAACCCCAGACTGTAAATAGTGTGTGTGAGTATTGTAGAAACAACCCCAGACTGTAAATAGTGTGTGTGAGTATTGTAGAAACAACCCCAGACTGTAAATAGTGTGTGTGAGTATTGTAGAAACAACCCCAGACTGTAAATAGTGTGTGTGAGTATTGTATCCAGGAACTCTGAATGGCGTCAAGTTTTTGTTGTTATTTTGGCTTGATTTTGTTGTGATAGTTTTTTTTATACCTCAGACAGGAAGTTGATTTATCAGAAGCACTTTATTTATTTTTTGTTGCTAAATCCACACCAGTGTTCCCCCTCTCTACCCCACCCCTCAACCTTTCCCCTCTCTACCCCTCTCTAACCCACCTCCTCAACCTTTCCCCTCTCTACCCCTCTCTACCCCTCTCTACCCCACCCCCTCAACCTTTCCCCTCTCTACCCCTCTCTACCCCACCCCCTCAACCTTTCCCCTCTCTACCCCTCTCTAACCCACCTCCTCAACCTTTCCCCTCTCTACCCCTCTCTAACCCACCTCCTCAACCTTTCCCTTCTCTACCCCTCTCTACCCCTCTCTACCCCACCCCCTCAACCTTTCCCCTCTCTACCCCTCTCTACCCCTCTTTACCCCACCCCCTCAACCTTTCCCCTCTCTACCCCACCCCCTCAACCTTTCCCCTCTCTACCCCTCTCTACCCCTCTCTAACCCACCCCCTCAACCTTTCCCCTCTCTACCCCTCTCTACCCCACCCCCTCAACCTTTCCCCTCTCTACCCCTCTCTACCCCTCTCTACCCCACCCCCTCAACCTTTCCCCTCTCTACCCCTCTCTAACCCACCCCTCAACCTTTCCCCTCTCTACCCCTCTCTACCCCACCCCCTCAACCTTTCCCCTCTCTCCTCTCTACCCCACCCCTCCTCTCCCCTCTCTACCCCACCCCCTCAACCTTTCCCCTCTCCCCTCTCTACCCCACCCCCTCTACCCTCTCTAACCCACCCCCTCAACCTTTCCCCCTCCCCTCTCTACCCCACCCCTCCTCTCCCCTCTCTACCCCACCCCCTCAACCTTTCCCCTCTCTCCTCTCTACCCCACCCCTCAACCTTTCCCCTCTCTACCCCTCTCTATCCCACCCCCTCAACCTTTCCCCCTCTCCTCTCTACCCCACCCCCTCAACCTTTCCCCCTCCCCTCTCTACCCCACCCCTCCTCTCCCCTCTCTACCCCACCCCCTCAACCTTTCCCCTCTCTCCTCTCTACCCCACCCCTCATCTCCCCTCTCTACCCCACCCCTCAACCTTTCCCCTCTCCCCTCTCTACCCCACCCCCTCTCCCCTCTCTACCCCACCCCCTCTCCCCTCTCTACCCCACCCCCTCTCCCCTCTCTACCCCACCCCCCCCTCTCCCCTCTCTACCCCACCCCCCTCTCCCCTCTCTACCCCACCCCCTCTCCCATCTCTACCCCACCCCCTCCCCCCTCTCTACCCCACCCCCCTCTCCCCTCTCTACCCCACCCCCTCTCCCCTCTCTACCCCACCCCCTCAACCTTTCCCCCTACATGACACCCACCACCACCAACAGCCCAAGCTGTGGATTTCATCTGCCATTTTCTTCACTCACAGTGCAAATCTCAAATGACTCCTGATTTCCTCAATATGCACTTTTCACCAGAGGGACATAGGGAAACATAGGGCTCTGGTCAAATGTAGTGCATTATATAGAGAATAGGGCTCTGGTCAAATGTAGTGCATTATATAGAGAATAGGGCTCTGGTCAAATGTAGTGCATTATATAGAGAATAGGGCTTGGTCAAATGTAGTGCATTATATAGACAATAGGGCTCTGGTCAAATGTAGTGCGTTATATAGAGAATAGGGCTCTGGTCAAATGTAGTGCGTTATATAGAGAATAGGGCTCTGGTCAAATGTAGTGCATTATATAGAGAATAGGGCTCTGGTCAAATGTAGTGCGTTATATAGAGAATAGGGCTCTGGTCAAATGTAGTGCATTATATAGAGAATAGGGCTCTGGTCAAATGTAGTGCATTATATAGAGAATAGGGCTCTGGTCAAATGTAGTGCATTATATAGAGAATAGGGCTCTGGTCAAATGTAGTGCATTATATAGAGAATAGGGCTCTGGTCAAATGTAGTGCATTATATAGAGAATAGGGCTCTGGTCAAATGTAGTGCATTATATAGAGAATAGGGCTCTGGTCAAATGTAGTGCATTATATAGAGAATAGGGCTCTGGTCAAATGTAGTGCATTATATAGAGAATAGGGCATGGTCAAATGTAGTGCATTATATAGAGAATAGGGCTCTGGTCAAATGTAGTGCATTATATAGAGAATAGGGCATGGTCAAATGTAGTGCATTATATAGAGAATAGGGCATGGTCAAATGTAGTGCATTATATAGAGAATAGGGCTCTGGTCAAATGTAGTGCATTATATAGAGAATAGGGCTCTGGTCAAATGTAGTGCATTATATAGAGAATAGGGCTCTGGTCAAATGTAGTGCATTATATAGAGAATAGGGCATGGTCAAATGTAGTGCATTATATAGAGAATAGGGCTCTGGTCAAATGTAGTGCATTATATAGAGAATAGGGCATGGTCAAATGTAGTGCATTATATAGAGAATAGGGCTTGGTCAAATGTAGTGCATTATATAGAGAATAGGGCATGGTCAAATGTAGTGCATTATATAGAGAATAGGGCATGGTCAAATGTAGTGCATTATATAGAGAATAGGGCTCTGGTCAAATGTAGTGCATTATATAGAGAATAGGGCTCTGGTCAAATGTAGTGCATTATATAGAGAATAGGGCTCTGGTCAAATGTAGTGCATTATATAGAGAATAGGGCATGGTCAAATGTAGTGCATTATATAGAGAATAGGGCTCTGGTCAAATGTAGTGCATTATATAGAGAATAGGGCATGGTCAAATGTAGTGCATTATATAGAGAATAGGGCTCTGGTCAAATGTAGTGCATTATATAGAGAATAGGGCTCTGGTCAAATGTAGTGCATTATATAGAGAATAGGGCTCTGGTCAAATGTAGTGCATTATATAGAGAATAGGGCTCTGGTCAAATGTAGTACATTATATAGAGAATAGGGCTCTGGTCAAATGTAGTGCATTATATAGAGAATAGGGCTCTGGTCAAATGTAGTGCGTTATATAGAGAATAGGGCTCTGGTCAAATGTAGTGCATTATATAGAGAATAGGGCATGGTCAAATGTAGTGCATTATATAGAGAATAGGGCTCTGGTCAAATGTAGTGCATTATATAGAGAATAGGGCTCTGGTCAAATGTAGTGCATTATATAGAATAGGGCATGGTCAAATGTAGTGCATTATATAGAGAATAGGGCTCTGGTCAAATGTAGTGTGTTATATAGAGAATAGGGCTCTGGTCAAATGTAGTGCATTATATAGAGAATAGGGCTCTGGTCAAATGTAGTGCGTTATATAGAGAATAGGGCATGGTCAAATGTAGTGCATTATATAGAGAATAGGGCTCTGGTCAAATGTAGTGCATTATATAGAGAATAGGGCTCTGGTCAAATGTAGTGCATTATATAGAGAATAGGGCTCTGGTCAAATGTAGTGCATTATATAGAGAATAGGGCATGGTCAAATGTAGTGCATTATATAGAGAATAGGGCTCTGGTCAAATGTAGTGCATTATATAGAGAATAGGGCTCTGGTCAAATGTAGTGCATTATATAGAGAATAGGGCTCTGGTCAAATGTAGTGCATTATATAGAGAATAGGGCTCTGGTCAAATGTAGTGCATTATATAGAGAATAGGGCTCTGGTCAAATGTAGTGCGTTATATAGAGAATAGGGCTCTGGTCAAATGTAGTGCGTTATATAGAGAATAGGGCTCTGGTCAAATGTAGTGCGTTATATAGAGAATAGGGCTCTGGTCAAATGTAGTGCATTATATAGAGAATAGGGCATGGTCAAATGTAGTGCATTATATAGAGAATAGGGCTCTGGTCAAATGTAGTGTGTTATATAGAGAATAGGGCTCTGGTCAAATGTAGTGCATTATATAGAGAATAGGGCTCTGGTCAAATGTAGTGCGTTATATAGAGAATAGGGCATGGTCAAATGTAGTGCATTATATAGAGAATAGGGCTCTGGTCAAATGTAGTGCATTATATAGAGAATAGGGCTCTGGTCAAATGTAGTGCGTTATATAGAGAATAGGGCTCTGGTCAAATGTAGTGCATTATATAGAGAATAGGGCTTGGTCAAATGTAGTGCATTATATAGAGAATAGGGCTTGGTCAAATGTAGTGCATTATATAGAGAATAGGGCTCTGGTCAAATGTAGTGCATTATATAGAGAATAGGGCTCTGGTCAAATGTAGTGCGTTATATAGAGAATAGGGCTCTGGTCAAATGTAGTGCATTATATAGAGAATAGGGCATGGTCAAATGTCGTGCATTATATAGAGAATAGGGCTCTGGTCAAATGTAGTGCATTATATAGAGAATAGGGCTCTGGTCAAATGTAGTGCATTATATAGAGAATAGGGCTCTGGTCAAATGTAGTGCATTATATAGAGAATAGGGCTCTGGTCAAATGTAGTGCATTATATAGAGAATAGGGCTCTGGTCAAATGTAGTGCATTATATAGAGAATAGGGCTCTGGTCAAATGTAGTGCGTTATATAGAGAATAGGGCTCTGGTCAAATGTAGTGCGTTATATAGAGAATAGGGCTCTGGTCAAATGTAGTGCATTATATAGAGAATAGGGCATGGTCAAATGTAGTGCATTATATAGAGAATAGGGCTCTGGTCAAATGTAGTGTGTTATATAGAGAATAGGGCTCTGGTCAAATGTAGTGCATTATATAGAGAATAGGGCTCTGGTCAAATGTAGTGCGTTATATAGAGAATAGGGCATGGTCAAATGTAGTGCATTATATAGAGAATAGGGCTCTGGTCAAATGTAGTGCATTATATAGAGAATAGGGCTCTGGTCAAATGTAGTGCGTTATATAGAGAATAGGGCTCTGGTCAAATGTAGTGCATTATATAGAGAATAGGGCTTGGTCAAATGTAGTGCATTATATAGAGAATAGGGCTCTGGTCAAATGTAGTGCATTATATAGAGAATAGGGCTCTGGTCAAATGTAGTGCGTTATATAGAGAATAGGGCTCTGGTCAAATGTAGTGCGTTATATAGAGAATAGGGCATGGTCAAATGTAGTGCATTATATAGAGAATAGGGCTTGGTCAAATGTAGTGCGTTATATAGAGAATAGGGCTTGGTCAAATGTAGTGCATTATATAGAGAATAGGGCTTGGTCAAATGTAGTGCATTATATAGAGAATAGGGCTTGGTCAAATGTAGTGCATTATATAGAGAATAGGGCTTGGTCAAATGTAGTGCATTATATAGAGAATAGGGCTTGGTCAAATGTAGTGCATTATATAGAGAATAGGGCTCTGGTCAAATGTAGTGCATTATATAGAGAATAGGGCTCTGGTCAAATGTAGTGCATTATATAGAGAATAGGGCTCTGGTCAAATGTAGTGCATTATATAGAGAATAGGGCTCTGGTCAAATGTAGTGCATTATATAGAGAATAGGGCTCTGGTCAAATGTAGTGCATTATATAGAGAATAGGGCTCTGGTCAAATGTAGTGCGTTATATAGAGAATAGGGCATGGTCAAATGTAGTGCATTATATAGAGAATAGGGCATGGTCAAATGTAGTGCATTTAATAGAGAATAGGGCATGGTCAAATGTAGTGCGTTATATAGAGAATAGGGCTTGGTCAAATGTAGTGCGTTATATAGAGAATAGGGCATGGTCAAATGTAGTGCATTATATAGAGAATAGGGCTCTGGTCAAATGTAGTGCATTATATAGAGAATAGGGCTCTGGTCAAATGTAGTGCGTTATATAGAGAATAGGGCTCTGGTCAAATGTAGTGCGTTATATAGAGAATAGGGCTCTGGTCAAATGTAGTGCATTATATAGAGAATAGGGCTCTGGTCAAATGTAGTGTGTTATATAGAGAATAGGGAGCCATTTCAGACAATTAACCAGCTCACTAACACAGTGAGATGGGACCTCTGTTTTAAAGCCACCATTCCAAAGGCAGTTGAGTTCATTTAGCCTCTGTTCTATTGTAAATACATTTTTCTGTTGAATGTATTCTGTATGGTACCATAGTAGCTGTTAAGAACAGTTTCACACACCATTACCATTTAATGTTTGGTTATCATTTACATTTTACAGTATTTCTGCAAATACAGTGTATGTGTATGTGTGTGTGTATGTGCTTGTGCACAAGTTTGCGTGTGTTTACCTGACTTGTTGTCTGAGGACTGAAAAGTCAGTCACCCTCAGCAACTCTTTTTATGAACATATTCCCTGTTTGTTCACACTGGTGTAATGACTATAACATGTTCTGACTACGTTTATTTTTACTTCCACAAATTTCAGCTGGTGGTAACAATCCATTTACCAAACAGCTTTGACTCTCAGCTTTTCTATGTCGTGGTTTTCTCTTTTTATGAGTGTTCAGTTTGCTTTCAAAGACAAACACTTACAGTGATTCACTATACAAGTTCGCCAGTTTTCATATGTTCGAACATGATGACCACACATCCCCTCCAAACCCAAACCGTGATCCTCGCCCTGACCCCTTCCTACACATCTGTAACTCTTAGTAAACTTGCTACTGTAGATCAACTCTATTTTGGGCTGCTCCCCAACTGGACACATGACTAGACTGTAGTAAACTGTAGACCAGGGTTGCACACTTTAGTTCCAGCCCAGCACTAACACACCTGATTCAGCTACCCAATATATTGATGATTGGTTGATTAGTTAAACCAGGTAAGTTCTAGCTGCGCTGGAACAGAGGTCGGAACACAATTCCCTACAGTAATAGTGTTGCCTACAGGCTGTAGATGGAGCACTGGGACTCCTACAGGCCGAGACGACGTCACACACTTACAGATAAATCTACAATGCAGTGTCTGATGGGATATACTGTACATGCCTATTGCGCTCATGTACAATTACAAAGCCGTATCTGATGGTAAATGAATGCTCAGTCTGCCTCTGGCATTGTGAATTATTAAGTTGTGTCCGTGGTGAAGAGTGACTGCTCAATGTTGAAATATGTAACTTATTTATAAACATAGTGTCTGTTAGAGGAAGGTACGCTTCATATTCTGGCTGTTTCAGATGGGATTGTACTCCCACCTAGTGGCGCTTCGTTGCTATGTCAGTGTTTTACTATTAATGGATGCACTAAAGAGAACTTGGGGGGAAAATGTCATTTGTACAAGTGTTTTATTTAAAAAACAATACATGAAAAAGACCCATTGTTTCTTTTTCAGATTATTTGTTGTTGTTGTAAACAATGACAAAAGGGAAATCAATCAGACCAAATAATTTTGTTCTCAAACTTATTTACATTTTATTTACATATCTTATGTTATTTCACATTGTCTCTGGTCTTAGTGTTTCTAACTGACAGAGAATTAGGTCAGAGTGGAAGCCTCTGTATGTGTACATCTGTCTGAGGTGATCAGATACTACAGGTTTGTTTTCACACACACACACACACACACACACACACACACACACACACACACACACACACACACACACACACACACACACACACACACACACACAGACACACACAGACACACACACACAAACACACAAACAGCTACAATAACTGTCACCCTAACATTCACAGAGACACCTGCAACCTCCAGGTTCCTAAGAAGCACGCCCAAACTCATGAACACACACATGCACAGCTACTCCAGGAGACGCCCTCTGCAAGACCCTAGACATTACTGGGCAATGTCCTCTGTGGTGGTCATCGTGGTAGAGGTGAAAAGTCATCCTTTCTGTGGACCATGGTCTCTCTCTCCTCTATGAAGACCATATAGAAGACCATATAGAAGTAATCTCTTTTCATCTACTCCTGGCCATCTGAAAAAGGGAAATACTAAAGTTACTATTACAGCCAACAGTTAATGTTATACAGTTGAAGTCAGAAGTTTACATACACCTTAGCCAAATACATTTAAACTGTTTTTTTTCCCAATTCCTGACATTAATTCCTGACATTTAATCAGAGTAAAAATTCTCTGTCTTAGGTCAGTTAGGATCACCACTTTATTTTAAGAAAGTGAAATATCAGAATAATAGTAGAGCATGATTTATTTAAGCTTTTATTTCTTTCATCACATTCCCAGTGGGTCAGAAGTTTACATACACTCAATTCGTATTTGGTAGCATTGCCTTTAAATTGATTAACTTGGGTTAAACGTTTTGGGTAACCTTCTACAAGCTTCCCACAATAAGTTGGGTGAATTTTGTCCCATTCCTCCTGACAGAGTTGGTGTAACTGAGTCAGGTTTGTCGGCCTCCTTGCTCACACACGCTTTTTCAGTTCCACCCACGTATTTTCTATGGGATTGAGGTCAGGGCTTTGTGATATCCACTCCAATACCTTGACTTTGCTGTCCTTAAGCCATTTTGCCACGGGTCATTGTCCATTTGGAAGACCCATTTGCGACCAAGCTTTAACTTTCTGACTGATGTCTTGAGATTTTGCTTCAATATATCCACATCATTCCTTCCTCATGAAGCCATCTATTTTGTGAAGTGCACCAGTCCCTCCTGCAGCAAAGCACCCACACAACATGATGCTGCCACCCCCGTGCTTTACGGTTGGGATGGTGTTCTTCGGCTTGCAAGCCTCCCCCTTTTTCCTCCAAACATAACAATGGTCAGTATGGCCAAACAGTTCTATTTTTGTTTCATCAGACCAGAGGACATTTCTCCAAAAAGTACGATCTTTGTCCCCATGTGCAGTTGGAAACCGTAGTCTGGCTTTTTTATGGAGGTTTTGGAGCAGTGGCTTCTTCCTTGCTGAGCGGTATAGGACTTGTATAGGACTTAGGACTGTCGATATAGGACTTGTTTTATCTGTTTCCTCCAGCATCTTCACAAGGTCCCTTGCTGTTCTGGGATTGATTTGCACTTTTCACACCAAAGTACATTCATCTCTAGGAGACAGAACGTGTCTCCTTCCTGAGTGGTATGACGGCTGCGTGGTCCCATGGTGTTTATACTATTGTTTGTACAGATGAACGTGGTACCTTTAGGCGTTTGGAAATTGCTCCCAAGGATGAAACAGACTTGTGGAGGTCTACAAAATGTTTTCTGAGGTCTTGGCTGATTTTCTCATGATGTCAAGCAAAGAAGCACTGAGTTTGAAGGTCGGCCTTGAAATACATCCACAGGTACACCTCCAATTATGTCAATTAGCCTATCAGAAGCTTGTAAAGCTATGACATAATTTTCTGGAATTTTCTAAGATGTTTAAAGGCACAGTCAACTTAGTGTATGTAAACTTCTGACCCACTGTGATACAGTGAAATAATCTGTCTGTAAACAATTGTTGGAAAAATGACTTGTGTCATGCACAAAGTAGATGTCCTAACCGACTTGCCAAAACTATAGCTTGTTAACAAGAAATTTGTGGAGTGGTTGAAAAACTAGTTTTAATAACTCTGAACTAAGTGTATGTAATCTTCCGACATTAACTGTAAATCAGTGATACCTGAAAATAAATAGTCAGGGGTTAGAGTTAGGAGTCAAGAGCAGATTTAAGGGTCAAGTAATCTCGGTTGAGTCATGGTGGACACACTATGCTCCCAAGGGGTCAAAGAGTTTTACATTTAAATAAGTAATTCCTGGTTAACCCAGAACTAAAATCTCAGGTCATTTGAGATCAGGGGTTAGAGGTAAAGGTTGGAGATCAGGGGTTAGAGGTCAGGGTTGGAGGTCAGGGTTATGGTCTCACCACTTTCTAACAGCACATGCTGTGATCAGAGTATTAAAGATGGTGGTCTTTAGGAGGAGAAGCCTCAAGGCCTGTAGAGTCACATGATCAGTCCATAAGCCATTGGCTGCAGAGAGAGAGGAACACAGCTGTAATAAATGTGTGTTTGTTTCAAATGAATGTTCTAACTAAACTCACTACCTCAATGGCAGTTTAGTTATTGACAATGCTTACACTTACCTTGAAACACACTGTTGTGATGTTCATAGCAACTCTCTTCGTCTTCATCTGTAGAAAAAAGTTGTTCACCATCGCACTCTTTCAACAGAACTAGAGTATTGTATACCAGGTTATTTGAAAGAAAACACACACACACACACACAAACCTTACCTGTGAAGGTGGCATGGTGTGTCCTAATGACTCTGGCGTGGCGGCGGTGACTGACAAAGCAGCTGAATGATGCCCATTCGCTGGTCGCCACGGTTACTATGGCCACGGCGCTGCGGCCACTGTCCTGTTCCTCCCCGGCCACACTGTAGGGAGCACTGGCAGGACTCACTAGATTACCATGTCAGAGAGAACAGAGGTGTCAATTCACCAGACTGTCATACTGGAAAGGGCAAAAACAGCAAGAATTTCTCAAATGTAACATCTAGTCTAGTGTGTGTGCTGATGTGCCTACCATCTCCAGGTGACCTCCAGGTGACCTCCAAGTGACCCCTCCCCAGGTCAGTGATGACACACACCAGCAGCGTCCAGCCCACCCTCTCACCTGCCAGGTGCACTGGTGGGGCCAGGGAGGCCAACACATCACCATGTACTAGGACTGTGGTCGGGTGGAGGGGGAGAAGGAGAGGAGAAAATGACTGTAAGTCACTGTGGGTATGGGCATGATAAAAAGAGAAGGATGAAGAGTGTGAGAGTGAGCTGTAACACAGTCTCTAATGGTCTCAGGCTCTACCAGTCATTCCTGTAGTTTGTTACTCAATATATATACATCATCATTTAAGTTATTGAGAACAAAAAACAGTAGTTGATTATGCATGAGGATACTAAAGATCACTCTTGAGAGCAGCAAAAGGTGTGCTGGCAAATGACCTAGTGACCTCATGGATGGAATATTATTCATATTTTTCATAATTTCATATTTCTCTTTAAATGCCGAAAATCCAGTGTTTCTTTGTCAAACAGTTTCGATATATTTCAGTCTTCTGTGATGTATATAAAGTGTAAAATTGGGATGCAACCTCAAAATGTAATACATTACAATCTATATCTGACATGGTACAGGTGTCTTCTTCTTTAAAGCCCATAACCATGTGTGTGAGGTGTATACGTTTGTTTCAAAGTAGATTCGTTCAAGACTACCAAGAATCACTCTGCGTGACCCCGATTTAGCCCACTGCAGTAAAAGGTTAAAGACTATTAGTTAGTTAGGTAGTCAGGCAGTTTTTTAGTTAGTCAGTTTTTACTCACCAATCCAAAGGTAGAGAATAGTGAGGCGGAGGAGAATCCTATGTCGTTCTTTCATGTCTGTTGTATGTCTATGTTACTGATGAGCATCCTGCTCTATGGAGCCGTTATGCATGCGTGTGAAAGTGTGTGAGAGAGTGCATGAGTTGGGAGAGTGTTTGAGTGAGTGAGCGTGTTCTTTTGTTTGTCAGTAGCGTTCTACAGGGTGGAGACATTTCACAGCAGTGCATGGGGGGGATTATCAGCCCATAGTCATGTGATCTCACCTGCCACGGAATCTCCCCACAGATTGAGAGGGAGATTGAGAGAAGACAACGAGAGAAGGAGAGCGACCATTTCACCTCTGCTCTTTCACAGTGTCGTTTTAACTGTATCAAGTAGTGTGTCTGATAAAGTGTCTATAGTTCCGAGGTCCATAGGATCTTAATGTAGTGTACAACAGGGAGTTCGCTGGTTGTGTCTTCAACTGTGTGAGTAGGCCAGTAGTCTACCAGTAGTAGAGCAGTAGTAAACAGGTAACCACAGAGGACACCTGGAGCTCTGGGCTGTTAGATCTGAGGTAAGAGGCTGATCATATCAATCATCCCCAGAGTACACCTGCACACACACACACAAACACACATCTAATGCTCTACAGAAGCCTGGTGTTCTGGAACAAAAGAGCATCACTTCGTGAACCCCATGGTACTGTCAGGAGGCTAGTTTAGCACTGTGGATGAGATACATGGAAAGTATGTTTTCTTGCAGTGTGTGTATACAGGAGCGATGGTGGGGTTGGATATAGTATGTTAGTCTCCAGTATGTAGTGTGAGTTCTTGTGCAGGCCATGTGGATTAACCACCTGGTTTCCCCTGCTGACAGGCTAAATGCGGGCACAGGGACTGTATATATACAGTATATACAGTGGGGCAAAAAAGTATTTAGTCAGCCACCAATTGTGCAAGTTCTCCCACTTAAAAAGATGAGAGAGGCCTGTAATTTTCAGCATATGTACACTTCAACTATGACAGACAAAATGAGAAGAAAAAAATCCAGAAAATCACATTGTAGGATTTTTTATGAATTTATTTGCAAATTATGGTGGAAAATAAGTATTTGGTCACCTACAAACAAGCAAGATTTCTGGCTCTCACAGACCTGTAACTTCTTCTTTAAGAGGCTCCTCTGTCCTCCACTCGTTACCTGTATTAATGGCACCTGTTTGAACTTGTTATCAGTATAAAAGACACCTGTGCACAACCTCAAACAGTCACACTCCAAACTCCACTATGGCCAAGACCACCTACTCATTCAAGTGTTTATCTTTATTTTTACTATTGTCTACATTGTAGAATAATAGTGAAGACATCAAAACTGTGAAATAACACATATGGAATCATGTAGTACACAAAAAAGTGCTAAACAAATCAAATTATATTTTATATTTGAGATTCTTCAAAGTAGCCACCCATTGCCTTGATGACAACTTTGCACACTCTTGGCATTCTCTCAACCAGCTTCATGAGGTAGTCACCTGGAATGCATTTGTTGTTCATTTGTGGAATTTATTTCCTTCTTATTGTGTTTGAGCCAATCAGTTGTGTTGTGACAAAGTAGGGGTGGTATACAGAAGATAGCCCTATTTGGTAAAAGACCAAGTCCATATTATGGCAAGAACAGCTCGAATAAGCAAAGAGAAACGACAGTCCATCATTACTTTAAGACATGAAGGTCAGTCATTCCGTCACTCAACCCCATAGAAAATCTTTGGAGGGAGTTGAAAGTCCGTGTTCCCCAGCAACAGCCCCAAAACATCACTGCTCTAGAGGAGATCTGCATGGAGGAATGGGCCAAAATACCAGCAACAGTGTGTGAAAACCTTGTGAAGACTTACAGAAAACGTTTTACCTCTGTCATTGCCAACAAAGGGTATATAACAAAGTATTGAGATAAACTTTTGTTATTGACCAAATACTTATTTTCCACCATAATTTACAAATAAATAAATTAAAAATCCTACAATGTGATTTTCTGGATTTTTTTCTCATTTTGCCTGTCATAGTTGAAGTGTACCTATGATGAAAATTACAGGCCTCTCATCTTTTTAAGTGGGAGAACTTGCACAATTGGTGGCTGACTAAATACTTTTTTGCCCCACTGTATATGTCACTCCCTTTGGTTCCTTCCCCAGGCGTTGTTGTTTCTGTTCCAGTGTTATGTCTGTGCTTTGTTTGAGTTTCTTGTTTTATGTTGTGTTTATTTATTAAAACACTCACTCCCTGAACTTGCTTCCCGACTCTCAGTGCACATCGTCACAACGTGCCATTGGAACACAGGAGTGATGGGTGCTGATAATGGGCCTCTGTACGCCTATGTAGATATTCCATAAAAAATCTGCCGTTTCCAGCTACAATAGTCATTTACAACATTAACAATGTCTACACTGTATTTCTGATCAATTTGGTGTTATTTTAATGGACAAAATGTGCTCTTCTATCAAAAACAAGGACATTTCTAAGTGACCCCAAACTTTTGAACGGTACTGTGTGTGTGTGTGTGTGTGTGTGTGTGTGTGTGTGTGTGTGTGTGTGTGTGTGTGTGTGTGTATATATATATATAAACAGTCCTAACATCAGCCTGGAAAATACGAAGAAATACACACACACGTTTGTTTTACTATCCTTGCTGGGATCAAACAATTGATTCCCATTCAAAATCATATTTCCCTAACCTAAACCTAACTCCTAAACATAATCCCTAACCCTAACCTAAACCTAACTCCTAAACATAATCCCTAACCTAAACCTAACTCCTAAACATAATCCCTAACCCTAACCTAAACCTAACTCCTAAACATAATCCCTAACCCTAACCTAAACCTAACTCCTAAACATAATCCCTAACCCTAACCTAAACCTAACTCCTAAACATAATCCCTAACCCTAACCTAAACCTAACTCCTAAACATAATCCCTAACCCTAACCTAAACCTAACTCCTAAAAATAATCCCTAACCCTAATTGTAACCCTAAACCTAAAATAGCCTTTTTCTTTGTGGGGACCGGCAAAATGTCCCCACTTGTCCAAATGTTCCTTGTTTTACTATCCTTGTGAGGACTTCGGGTCCCCACAAGGATAGTAAAACCACACACACAAACACAAATACACACACACACACACACACACACACACACACACACACACACACACACACACACACACACACACACACACACACACACACACACACACACACACACAGCTTCTGTACTCGCGATAGAATATGGAGGCGGGAGCATGAAAGAGAAAATGAAAGCAGAGACAAAGAGCAAGGGAATGATGATGAAGCTAACATGAGGTAAACAAATACAAACATGGAATTAACCTTCATTCTAGACCTCCCCCAACTCAGGAAACAGCTGGGGTGCTAGGGAAACATGATTACTGCTTTATCGTGGTAGTGCTGAACTTACTAATGTTAAAAGTTATTTTGCTGTTTTGCAGGGCATGATTCTGTGTGGAATGAGTGTACACAGAGATGGGCAGTATTTCTGTTACATGTATTTGAAATATATATTTAAATTACTTTTAAGAATTTTGTAATTTGTATAACACTGGGCTGAACTACACTCCAATGTATTTTGTTACAAGATACTTTCGAGAGCTATATTTTGTATTTTCAAAATGCAATTTATGTTCACCATTTGGTGGCCCCCTTTCACCCTACATTGGTATCAGAAGTCTGATAGCACTATGGTGTGATGAGAGCGACCGCTAAATGAACTAACTATAAATGTACATATATTTAAAAATGAACAATTGCAAAGCATGCTGAGTATTATTTGACTGAGCTCCTCCCCGAAGAAAGCCAATAATTAATACCGAGTGTATTTTGCAGTTCATTTTGGCATGTTCATTTTCACATATACATTTACATTTTGGCCGTTCCAGAGTGACTTACTATTTACAGTCAGTGCATTTAACTAAGGTAGATAAACAACAACATATCACAGTCACAGCAAGAAAACGTTTCTGTAACTTTCACTGAGAATGTTGTTGCTGTTTGGGCCGGCTACTTGCATTTCTGTATTTTAAAATACAAAATACATGTATTTTAATAAAATACATTAAAAATACTTGTATTTTGTCGTTTATTTTGATACATTCATCTTTATGGTATTTTGTGCTTTAATTTTGTAATTGTATTTTGTCATTTTTGCCCATCGTTGAGTGTGCATTTGTGTGTCTATCCCACTTTGAACTCAGTAGCAGTATCAGATTACAATGAAAGCCCTGGACAGCTATAGTGTGACTCTTCAACCAACTATCTCTTCCACTCACTATGTTATTTGTTGACATGTAACACACTGGGCTTGCTGTCTGGGCTGTAAGTGTGTGTATCATAACAGAATAGATAGTAACCTTTACCGACCTGACCAAAATGTGAGTTGTTCAGCTTCTTGGATTTATAAAATCAGACAGAATCAATACAACATATTAACACCTCACTGTGTGAGATCCTAGATGAGATTCACTGTTACTGTTTTTAAATAACAACAACATAGCTTCTTCTTCTGTCTTCAGGTTCGAGAAAGAGCTGCTGAACATTTCAAGTCAATTCTACTGGCCTGTTGCTGTAAGCTTAGACTACACTCCTCCTGAAGTCTAATGATTGACAGATATCTACATTCTGAAAACAAACGGAATGCCAGTGCACCATTTGCTGCACTCGAGTGATCTTTAGTATCCTTATCTTTACAGTAGTCAGCCAACAACTTTTCCACCATAATGTTCTGGGTCAGGTTCTTGGTTCTGGCCCTCCTGTCTCAGGCTGGTGTGACCCAGACCTCCTCTAATCCAATCCATGCCTCTGCGCCCCCTAACCCCACTGAGGAGCAGCCTCCCTTGAATACGGGAAGCCTCTCATTCCCTTGGAGCCACCTCCGTCTTCCGGAGAACATTGTTCCGCTCCACTACCATCTCCTGCTCCACCCTAACCTCACCATACTCAGCTACATTGGTACCGTCAGGATAGAGCTCCAGGTTCAGAACAATACCAACTGGGTGGTGCTGCACAGCAAGGGGCTTCGTATCACTACGGCAACTGTGCTGGACCAGAACCTTGCTCACCTGTCAGACCAGGTAAACTACTCCCTCAGCACTAAACTATCATGCCCAGTTTCTAACAACGTTCCCACTTCTGCCTTCTCTAACAACTCTGTCTAACGACTACCGTGTGTGTGTGTGTTCCTGTTCGTGTGTGTCCTCAGGTTCTCCCTGTTCTCCACAACCCTACCCATGAGCAGGTTGCCATATTCTCTCCCAGAGTGCTCACTGGTGGGCAGAAGTACTTCCTGTTACTGGAGTTTGGGGCGGAGCTAGGAGAGGGCTTCTATGGCTTCTACAGGAGCACCTACAGAACCAGCACCGGAGAGACGCGGTACGGCATGTGTGTACTTGTGTGCGTGTGTGTATACAGTGGGGCAAAAAAGTATTTAGTCAGCCACCAATTGTGCAAGTTCTCCCACTTAAAAAGATGAGAGAGGCCTGTAATTTTCATCATAGGTAACTATGACAGACAAAATGAGGAAAAACAATCCAGAAAATCACATTGTAGGATTTTTATTTATTTATTTGCAAATGATGGTGGAAAATAAGTATTTGGTCAATAACAAAAGTTTATCTCAATACTTTGTTATATACAATTTGTTGGCAATGACAGAGGTCAAACGTTTTCTGTAAGTCTTCACAAGGTTTTCACACACTGCTGCTGGTATTTTGGCCCATTCCTCCATGCAGATCTCCTCTAGAGCAGTGATGTTTTGGGGCTGTTGCTGGGCAACATGGACTTTCAACTCCCTCCAAAGATTTTCTATGGGGTTGAGATCTGGAGACTGACTAGGCCACTCCAGGACCTTGAAATGCTTCTTACGAAGCCACTCCTTCGTTGCCCGGGCGGTGTGTTTGGGATCATTGTCATGCTGAAAGACTCAGCCACGTTTCATCTTCAATGCCCTTGCTGATGGAAGGAGGTTTTCACTCAAAATCTCATGATACATGGCCCCATTCATTCTTTCCTTTACACGGATCAGTCGTCCTGGTCCCTTTGCAGAAAAACAGCCCCAAAGCATGATGTTTCCACCCCCATGCTTCACAGTAGGTATGCTGTTCTTTGGAAGCAACTCGGCATTCTTTTCCCTCCAAACACGACGAGTTTTTACCAAAAAGTTATATTTTGGTTTCATCTGACCATATGACATTCTCCCAATCTTCTTCTGGATCATCCAAATGCTCTCTAGCAAACTTCAGACGGGCCTGGACATGTACTGGCTTAAGCAGGGGGACACGTCTGGCACTGCAGGATTTGAGTCCCTGGCGGCGTAGTGTGTTACTGATGGTAGGCTTTGTTACTTTGGTTCCAGCTCTCTGCAGGTCATTCACTAGGTCACCCCGTGTGGTTCTGGGATTTTTGCTCACCGTTCTTGTGATCATTTTGACCCCACGGGGTGAGATCTTGCGTGGAGCCCCAGATCGAGGGAGATTATCAGTGGTCTTGTATGTCTTCCATTTCCTAATAATTGCTACCACAGTTGATTTCTTCAAACCAAGCTGCTTACCTATTGCAGATTCAGTCTTCCCAGCCTGGTGCAGGTCTACAATTTTGTTTCTGGTGTCCTTTGACAGCTCTTTGGTCTTGGCCATAGTGGAGTTTGGAGTGTGACTGTTTGAGGTTGTGGACAGGTGTCTTTTATACTGATAACAAGTTCAAACAGGTGCCATTAATACAGGTAACGAGTGGAGGACAGAGGAGCCTCTTAAAGAAGAAGTTACAGGTCTGTGAGAGCCAGAAATCTTGCTTGTTTGTAGGTGACCAAATACTTATTTTCCACCATAATTTGCAAATAAATTCATTAAAAATCCTACAATGTGATTTTCTGGATTTTTTTCTCATTTTGTCTGTAGTTGCAGTGTACCTTTGATGAAAATTACAGGCCTCTCTCATCTTTTTAAGTGGGAGAACTTGCACAATTGGTGGCTGACTAAATACTTTTTTGCCCCACTGTATATCTGTGTGTGTGTGAGGTATATTAAATGTACACGGGCTCTGTGTAGGCTACCTCGCTCTCCATCTCTATGTGGGGGAGAAAGGCTGACACTCCTCATGTAAACACAGAAACAACTGGTATGAGGAGAGAGATCACATGAAACTCCTTGTATTTTCTCTTTCTCTCTCGCCATTCCACCATCCCTCCTATCTCCCCTACCTCTATCTCTCCAGGACCCTGGCCTCCACTCATTTTGAGCCAACCAGTGCGCGGATGGCGTTTCCCTGTTTTGATGAGCCTAGCTTCAAGGCTAACTACTCCATCAGTATCAGGAGAAGCCCAGCACACACCGCCCTGTCCAACATGCCTGTAGTGAGTAAACACACACACACACCATGGTGGAGATGTAAGACAACATGGTGGCAGGCAGATCATAGTGTGTTAGTGTACAGTGCCTTCAGAAAATATTCACACCACTTGACTTTTCCCACATTTTGTGTTACAGCCTGGATTTAAAATAGATTAAATTGAGATTTTTTTTTCTCCATTGGCCAACACACAATACCCCAAAAATTTCAAAGTGGAATTATGTGCAATGTACTACAAAAAAGCTGAAATGTTTGAGTCAATAGGTATTCATCCCCTTTTTATGGCAAGCCTAAATACGTTCAGGTGTAAAAATGTGCTTAAAAAAATCCCATAATAATTTACATGAATTCCAAGTGTTATGTTTGGGCAAATCCAATACTACACATTATTGAGTACCACTCTTCATATGTTCAAGCATAGTGGTGGCTGCATCATGTTATGAGTATGCTTGTAATCATTAAGGACTGCAGAGCTTTTCAGGATAAAAAATAAATGGAATGGAGCTAAGCAAAGGCAAAATCCTAGAGGAAAACCTGGTTCAGTCTGCTTTCCACCAAAACACTGGGAGATTAATTCACCTTTCAGCAGGACAATAACCTAAAACACAAGGCCAAATCTACACTGGAGTTGCTTACAAGAAGACAGATAATGTTGAAGAGAGGCTGGATTACAGTTTTGACATAAATCAGCTTGAAAATCAATGGCAAGACTTGAAAATCGTTGTCTATCAATGATCAACAACCAATTTGACAGAGCTTGAAGAATTTTTAAAAGAATAATGGGCAAATATTGTACAATCCAGGTGAGCAAAGCTCTTAGAGACCTACCCGAAAGACCCACAGCTGTAATCACTGCCAAAGGGGATTCTAACATGTATTGACTCAGCGGTGTGAATACTTATGTAAATGAGATATTTCTGTATTTCATTTGAAATAAATTAGCAAACATTTCTAAAAACATGTTTTCACTTTATAGGGTATTGTGTGTAGACGGCTGAGAAAAATTCAATTCATCCATTTTGAATTCAGGCTCTATCACAACAACATGTGGAATAAGTTAAGTGGTATGAATACTTTCTGAAGGCACCGAACATTACAATGTGTGTGTCTGCATGTGTGTGTGTTTTCCCTCTAGGAGCAGACAGTGGTCCTGGATGATGGACTAATGGAGGATCATTTTGCTGTGAGTGTGAGGATGAGCTCCTATCTGGTGGCCTTCATCGTGTGTGACTTCAGATCTGTCAGCGCAACAACTGCCTCAGGGGTCAAGGTAGGTATGACTGGGGCAGGGGTGTGTATGTGGGTGTGTGTACATGTATGTATGTGCAATGTGTGTGTGTATGATTTCAGAACATGACTTTAATAATGTTTCAGGTTTCTGTCTATGCTGCTCCTGAGAAATGGGAGCAGACCCATTACGCTCTCAAGGCTGCAGTCAAACTATTGGAGTTCTACGAGAAATACTTCAACATCAGCTACCCACTACCTAAACAAGGTAACTAAATATATCAATATCAGCTACCCACTACCTAAACAAGGTAACTAAATATATCAATATCAGCTACCCACTACCTAAACAAGGTAACTAAATATATCAATATCAACTATATCAATATCAACTACCCTCTACCTAAACAAGGTAACTAAATATATCAATATCAGCTACCCACTACCTAAACAAGGTAACTAAATATATCAATATCAGCTACCCACTACCTAAACAAGGTAACTAAATATATCAATATCAGCTACCCACTACCTAAACAAGGTAACTAAATATATCAATATCAGCTACCCACTACCTAAACAAGGTAACTAAATATATCAATATCAGCTACCCACTACCTAAACAAGGTACTGAAATATATCAATATCAGCTACCCACTACCTAAACAAGGTACTGAAATATATCAACATCAGCTACCCACTACCTAAACAAGGTACTGAAATATATCAACATCAGCTACCCACTACCTAAACAAGGTAACTAAATATATCAATATCAGCTACCCACTACCTAAACAAGGTAACTAAATATATCAATATCAGCTACCCACTACCTAAACAAGGTACTGAATATATCAATATCAGCTACCCACTACCTAAACAAGGTAACTAAATATATCAATATCAGCTACCCACTACCTAAACAAGGTAACTAAATATATCAATATCAGCTACCCACTACCTAAACAAGGTAACTAAATATATCAATATCAGCTACCCACTACCTAAACAAGGTAACTAAATATATCAATATCAACTACCCATTACCTAAACAAGGTAACTAAATATATCAATATCAGCTACCCACTACCTAAACAAGGTAACTAAATATATCAATATCAGCTACCCACTACCTAAACAAGGTACTGAAATATATCAACATCAGCTACCCACTACCTAAACAAGGTACTGAAATATATCAACATCAGCTACCCACTACCTAAACAAGGTACTGAAATATATCAACATCAGCTACCCACTACCTAAACAAGGTAACTAAATATATCAATATCAGCTACCCACTACCTAAACAAGGTAACTAAATATATCAATATCAGCTACCCACTACCTAAACAAGGTACTGAATATATCAATATCAGCTACCCACTACCTAAACAAGGTAACTAAATATATCAATATCAGCTACCCACTACCTAAACAAGGTAACTAAATATATCAATATCAGCTACCCACTACCTAAACAAGGTAACTAAATATATCAATATCAGCTACCCACTACCTAAACAAGGTAACTAAATACTTCAATATCAACTACCCTCTTCCTAAACAAGGTAACTAAATATATCAATATCAACTACCCACTACCTAAACAAGGTAACTAAATACTTCAATATCATCTACCCTCTTCCTAAACAATGTACTGACATATATCAATATCAGCTACCCACTACCTAAACAAGGTAACTAAATATATCAATATCAACTACCCACTACCTAAACAAGGTAACTAAATATATCAATATCAACTACCCATTACCAAACAAGGTAACTAAATATATCAATATCAACTACCCACTACCTAAACAAGGTAACTAAATATATCAATATCAGCTACCCACTACCTAAACAAGGTAACTAAATATATCAATATCAGCTACCCACTACCTAAACAAGGTACTGAAATATATCAATATCAGCTACCCACTACCTAAACAAGGTAACTAAATATATCAATATCAGCTACCCACTACCTAAACAAGGTACTGAAATATATCAATATCAACTACCCACTACCTAAACAAGGTAACTAAATATATCAATATCAGCTACCCACTACCTAAACAAGGTACTGAAATATATCAATATCAGCTACCCACTACCTAAACAAGGTACTGAATATATCAATATCAGCTACCCACTACCTAAACAAGGTAACTAAATATATATCAATATCAGCTAAATATATCAATATCAACTACCCACTACCTAAACAAGGTACTGAATATATCAATATCAGCTACCCACTACCTAAACAAGGTAACTAAATATATCAATATCAGCTACCCACTACCTAAACAAGGTAACTAAATATATCAATATCAGCTAAATATACTTCAATATCACTACCTAAAACAAGGTAACTAAATATATCAATATCAGCTACCCACTACCTAAACAAGGTAACTAAATATATCAATATCAACTACCCATTACCTAAACAAGGTAACTAAATATATCAATATCAGCTACCCACTACCTAAACAAGGTAACTAAATATATCAATATCAGCTACCCACTACCTAAACAAGGTACTGAAATATATCAACATCAGCTACCCACTACCTAAACAAGGTACTGAAATATATCAACATCAGCTACCCACTACCTAAACAAGGTACTGAAATATATCAACATCAGCTACCCACTACCTAAACAAGGTAACTAAATATATCAATATCAGCTACCCACTACCTAAACAAGGTAACTAAATATATCAATATCAGCTACCCACTACCTAAACAAGGTACTGAATATATCAATATCAGCTACCCACTACCTAAACAAGGTAACTAAATACTTCAATATCATCTACCCACTACCTAAACAAGGTAACTAAATATATCAATATCAACTACCCATTACCTAAACAATGTAACTAAATACTTCAATATCAACTACCCACTACCTAAACAAGGTAACTAAATATATCAATATCAACTACCCTTTACCTAAACAAGATAACTAAATATATCAATATCAACTACCCACTACCTAAACAAGGTAACTATATACTTCAATATCATCTACTCTCTTCCTAAACAATGTACTGAAATATATCAATATCAGCTACCCATTACCTAAACAAGGTAACTAAATATATCAGTATCAACTACCCACTACCTAAACAAGGTAACTAAATATATCAATATAAACTGCCCACTACCTAAACAAGGTAACTAAATATATCAATATCAACTACCCATTACCTAAACAAGGTAACTAAATACTTCAATATCAACTACCTACTACCTAAACAAGGTAACTAAATATATCAATATCAGCTACCCACTACCTAAACAAGGTACTGAAATATATCAATATCAGCTACCCACTACCTAAACAAGGTAACTAAATATATCAATATCAGCTACCCACTACCTAAACAAGGTACTGAAATATATCAATATCAACTACCCACTACCTAAACAAGGTAACTAAATATATCAATATCAGCTACCCACTACATAAACAAGGTACTGAAATATATCAATATCAGCTACCCACTACCTAAACAAGGTACTGAATATATCAATATCAGCTACCCACTACCTAAACAAGGTACTGAAATATATCAATATCAACTACCCACTACCTAAACAAGGTAACTAAATATATCAATATCAACTACCCATTACCTAAACAAGGTAACTAAATATATCAATATCAACTACCCACTACCTAAACAAGGTACTGAAATATATCAATATCAACTACCCACTACCTAAACAAGGTACTGAAATATATCAATATCAGCTACCCACTACCTAAACAAGGTACTGAAATATATCAATATCAGCTACCCACTACCTAAACAAGGTACTGAAATATATCAATATCAGCTACCCACTACCTAAACAAGGTACTGAAATATATCAATATCAACTACCCACTACCTAAACAAGGTAACTAAATATATCAATATCAACTACCCACTACCTAAACAAGGTAACTAAATATATCAATATCAACTACCCACTACCTAAACAAGGTAACTAAATATATCAATATCAACTACCCACTACCTAAACAAGGTAACTAAATATATCAATATCCACTACCCATTACCTAAACAAGATAACTAAATATATCAATATCAACTACCCACTACCTAAACAAGGTAATTATATCCATCAATATCAACTACAAACTGCCTAAAAAAGGCACTGAAATATATCAATATCATCTACCCACTACGTAAAACAAGGTAACTAAATATATCAATATAATCTACCCACCACCTAAACATTGTACTGAAATACATCAATATCAGCTACCCACTACCTAAACAAGGTAACTAAATATATCAATATCAACTACCCACTACCTAAACAAGGTAACTAAATACATCAATATCAACTACAAACTGCCTAAACAAGGCACTGAAATATATCAATATCATCTACCCACTACCTAAACAAGGTAACTAAATATATCAATATCATCAATCCTCTTCCTAAACAAGGTAACTAAATACTTCAATATCAACTACCCTCTTCCTAAACAAGGTAACTAAATATATCAATATCAACTACCCACTACCTAAACAAGGTAACTAAATACTTCAATATCATCTACCCTCTTCCTAAACAATGTACTGAAATATATCAATATCATCTACCCACTACGTAAAACAAGGTAACTAAATATATCAATATAATCTACCCACCACCTAAACATTGTACTGAAATACATCAATATCAGCTACCCACTACCTAAACAAGGTAACTAAATATATCAATATCAACTACCCACTACCTAAACAAGGTACTGAATATATCAATATCAACTACCTACTACCTAAACAACATAACTAAATACTACAATATCAACTACCCACTACCTAAACAAGGTAACTAAATATATCAATATCAACTACCCTCTACCTAAACAAGGTAACTAAATATATCAATATCAACTACCCACTACCTAAACAAGGTAACTAAATACTTCAATATCATCTACCCACTACCTAAACAAGGTAACTAAATACTTCAATATCAACTACCCACTACCTAAACAAGGTAACTAAATATATCAATATCAACTACCCACTACCTAAACAAGGTAACTAAATATATCAATATCAACTACCCACTACCTAAACAAGGTAACTAAATATATCAATATCAACTACCCATTACCTAAACAAGGTAACTAAATACTTCAATATCAACTACCCACTACCTAAACAAGGTAACTAAATATATCAATATCAACTACCCTTTACCTAAACAAGGTAACTAAATACTTCAATATCAACTACCCACTACCTAAACAAGGTAACTAAATACTTCAATATCAACTACCCACTACCTAAACAAGGTAACTAAATACTTCAATATCAACTACCCACTACCTAAACAAGGCAACTATACTGAACAAAAATATAAACGCAAAATGTAAAGTTTTGGTCCCATGTTTCATGAGCTTAAATAAAAGATCCTAGAAATGTTCCATAAGCACAAAAAATGTTCATGGCAAGTATGTTCATTTGAACCAGTTTGCTGCAGCAGGAAAAGAATTGTACAGCAACAGGAAATGGGAATTATAATTCATGTACATTTTGGTAGGGGTTCATACATTTTTCGTAAGGGAAAATCAAGTCAGACATTTTTAAGTGGAAATTACAAACTTTAGAAGCCTTTTTAAACCGCAAATACTACAAGTTCTCCTGCAACAGGGTGATCAAATTAAGATCCTACATCTGTTTCTATTATTTTGAATGCTAGATAATGAATAAAATGATTTAATGTATTATATAGATCAATAAAAACAAAGAAAGCTATTATTTTTACTAGTATAATGTGTGTTTCTCAGTTTTATGTCATTGGTGTTATCACATTGAACGTAACTGATTACAAAAATATCAAGTTCCACAATTCAAGTTTTATTAATCGTATGTAAGGTGAACACATGGTATACACCTTCCAACAACATGCTTACTTGCAGGATCCTTGTTTACGATGCAACAACAATAATAAATAATAAAATATAAGAATATGATCATAAAGTAATTGGCTCAGTAGAATATAATAAATATTTCAGCATCACTATAATACAGGAAGGCAGTATCTAGCAATCTAACAAGAGTATGATAGCATTTGTGATGTGTATCATGAATGAGCGTGAGCGTGTGTGTGTGTGTGTATGTGTGTGTATGTGTGTGTGTGTGTGTGTGTGTGTGTGTGTGTGTGTGTGTGTGTGTGTGTGTGTGTGTATCTGGATGAGTGTACACATGAATGAGTGCAAATATACAAGGGCTTTGAGCATTCTCTCCAGTGGCAAACTGTTATTGGGGGAGGGATATTAAAAAAATGTATTAGCTAAAGCTACCCTTTTAGTATGTCATCAATTTGAGGCTTCCATCCCTCTGATAAGTTGGTGTGTGTAAATCTGAAGTGTCACTTAGTGTTAGTCAATTAAAATGAAGTGGAAATAACATTGTGAGCAAAATTATTAATCACATCCCTTTAGTAAATGTCTTTTAACGGTTTGATGGCCTTAGATTTGAGCATTTAAGGCCTGCATTTCAAAAAATCCTAATTTATCTAAAATGTCTCATTGGTGTTACCATCATTGACCTTACAACTGCTACTGGTGTCACAATGTTATCATAATTGTACACATTATTTAAGTCATTAAGCTACCATATTGGTTATATTAGAATGGGAAGATGTACCCAAATACATTTCAATACAAATCTAGAAAAATGTAACATTTTTCCAAAATGCCTTGCCCAAAGGCCACCGTAATTCAAGAACAACCCAGTTGCTTAAACAAGACAATCATTCTAAAGTTACTGCCTGCCTCCTCCTCCAGACCTGGTGGCTATCCCAGACTTTCAGTCCGGAGCAATGGAGAACTGGGGTCTGATCACCTTCAGAGAGACGAGCCTGCTCTACGACCCCACCACCTCCTCAGCCTCCGATAGGCTCTGGGTTACCAAGGTGATCGCCCATGAGCTCGCCCACCAGGTAAGAGTCAGACAGGTTAAGTTCACAGTGTAGAACAGGAAGTAGCCAGTCATGGCAATGATTTTAATTTGATATAATATGACTACAATGACATGAAGAGGGATTAAAAGTGATGCCATGAACCTCTGGATTCTTCAGGAAGTTTATCTGCACTGGAAGACAAATGGAACTCCTCTCTTCTCTTGACATCTCTCATTGTCTGTCCTCTCCTGCCTGCCTGCCTGCCTGTCTGCCTGTCTGTCTGTCTGTCTGTCTGTCTGTCTGTCTGTCTGTCTGTCTGTCTGTCTGTCTGTCTGTCTGTCTGTCTGTCTGTCTGTCTGTCTGTCTGTCTGTCTGTCTGTCTGTCTGTCTGTCTGTCTGTCAGTGGTTTGGGAACCTGGTGACCATGAAGTGGTGGAATGACATCTGGCTGAATGAGGGCTTCGCCACGTACATGGAGTACATCTCAGTGGACACCACATACCCCAAACTCAGAGTGGTATGATCCTGTTACTCACTTGTTGTAGGCATCCCTGGCCCGAGTTCATAATATGAATGTTCCAAATGATCTAGACATGTCCCTGAGGGAAATTCTTGTTGAAATTGTGCCTTTTTAATCTCTTAGGAGGACTATCTTCTGGACACCTGCTTCGTTGCTATTGGTCGAGACTCTCTAAACTCCTCCCGCCCCATCTCCAGTGTAGCTGAAAGCCCTACACAGATTAAAGAGATGTTCGACACAGTATCCTACAATAAGGTAGAAAAACACGCATACACACAAGCACACGTTTTCTATTTCATAGCTTTCATCAACCCTGTCTTTACTTCAAATGAGGGAGTAAGGATTCATGTCTAAAGTATTGGATCAGGCCCCCAGTGTTGATGTACTTTGTTGTTTGTTCCACCAGGGGGCATGTGTCCTGCACATGCTAAGACACTACCTGACTGACCAAGTGTTCCAGATTGGAATCATGCGTTACCTTCGCAGGTACAGCTACAGCAACGCTCGCAACCAGGACCTGTGGGACAGCCTGGCCAACGTTCGTAGATCGATCAAATGATACATCATTTTTTGATCCCTGCAGGCTGCTTTAGTATGTAAATGTGAACTGCTGTGTTGTTGTTCTCAGACATGTTCAGAAGAGGAGTTCACTTCTGGAGGACACTGCTACAGCAACAGCCAGTCAGCTAAGAACGGAGTAAACACACCTCTCTGTACATAACAGTACATTACATTACAAGACCAACAGTCTGACCATTACAAACAGGTGTAAAAGTCTCACCACTGATTTAACTGTGTGATGTTTACCTGTGGGTGTGGTTTTGATGTGTGTGTCAGTACCTGTACGCTGGGGAGCACCTGGACCTGACGACCATGATGAACACCTGGACGCTGCAGACAGGTGTGCCTTTGGTAACGGTTGCTAGACAGGGGTCTCGTCTGGTGCTGAAACAGGAGAGGTTCCTGAGGACAACACATCCGTCTGATCCAGCATGGCCCAGCCTGCAGCAGGGGTAAACACACACACACTCACACACTCACTCTGATGGTCAGGTGTTGTGAGGTCACATTCCTGCACCTCATCTCTCCCCTCTCTGATCTCTGTGTGTTAGGTACCTGTGGCACATCCCTCTGACATACAGGACTGACACCTCAACTAGCATTCACAGACACCTCATGACTACACTCACAGGTAAGACGCCTCATGACCACACTCACAGGTAGGACACCTACTGACCACACTCACAGGTAGGACACCTACTGACCACACTCACAGGTAAGACGCCTCCTGACCACGCTCACAGGTAGGACACCTACTGACCACACTCACAGGTAGGACACCTACTGACCACGCTCACAGGTAGGACACCTACTGACCACACTCACAGGGAATATAATTGCTTTTTCTCTCCTCAGTGTGGAGCTTGCTGTGGAGTTGATTGACTGGTTGTTTCACTAAATGATTGATTGCTGTGTCTCTCCTCTCCTCAGACAGTGTGGAGGTGGGGGAGGAGGTGGGATGGGTGAAGGTGAATGTGGACATGGCTGGTTATTACCTGGTCCACTATGATGGTCCAGGCTGGGACGACTTGATACAACTACTGAAGGACAACCACACAGCTCTCAGCTTCATGGACAGAACACACCTCATACACAACGCCTTCCAACTCACCACGTAAGAGACCTGTGTGTGTGTGTGTGTGTGTGTGTGTGTGTGTGTCCATGCGATTATGTGAATAGACAACACAAACACTCTTTTGTTTCTGACATCATCTCTCTATAATATTTCTATAGAGCAGGTCGGCTGTCACTCGATAAAGCCTTGGACCTCATTGGTTACCTGCGATCAGAGAGTCACACTGTGCCCCTCCTCCAAGGGTTGGCCTACCTGGAAGCCTTCTACAGGATGGTGGAGAGGATGGACATACCTGACCTCACACAAAACCTCAGTGTAGGGCACATACACATAAAATATAAAATAAATCTCAAACATTCTGGTTCAATTACATGAAGTTTGAGTTGGGTATCTGTGTGTGTTTTCTGTAGACGTACATCCTGTGGTATTTCCGTGGTGTGATTGACCGTCAGACGTGGAGCGACAAGGGCTCTGTGTCTGAGAGGCGGCTGAGGTCGGAGCTCCTCTCTCTGGCCTGCCATCTAGGAGACCTCCCCTGTCTGGAGCAGGCCCAGCGCAGCTTCACACACTGGCTGGACTCCAACAGCACACTCAGGTCTGTCTTTCTTACGGTCTGTCAGCTATTTGATAGAGTAGTTACATCCCATGGACAGCAACATACAGTACTTTGTTCAA
The DNA here is from genome assembly GCF_018296145.1 of Oncorhynchus tshawytscha. Lineage (NCBI taxonomy): Eukaryota > Metazoa > Chordata > Actinopteri > Salmoniformes > Salmonidae > Oncorhynchus > Oncorhynchus tshawytscha. Next base: position 25,870,839 of record NC_056440.1, on the reverse strand, counting down.
TCCCTGACCCAATCAAAGGTGCAAACTTTTCCTGACTGCAGAAGTAAACCATGTCCTGTCTGTGCCTCTCCCTCCACCAGCCTGCCTGCAGATGTGACAGAGACAGTGTATTCAGTAGGGGCCCAGGAGGACAGTGGCTGGGCGTCTCTCCTCCACATATACACTCTCTCCCTCTCAGAGACACACAAACACAAGATCCTCTCTGCCCTGGCCAGCAGCAGAGACACAAACAAACTACACAGGTACGTATAGTCTTCTATACTCTATACTGTCAATTAAATTCAATATATGACCTTACATTGTGTGTGTGTGTGTGTGTGTGTGTGTGTGTGTGTGTGTGTGTGTGTGTGTGTGTGTGTGTGTGTGTGTGTGTGTGTGTGTGTGTGTGTGTGTGTGTGTGTGTGTGTGTGTGTGTACCCCAGGTTGTTGGAGCTGGGTCTAGAGGGGAGGTGATCCGTACCCAGGACCTGGACTCCCTCATCGTCATGGTAGCCAGGAACCCCAAGGGACATCATCTGGCCTGGAGCTGCGTCCAGAAATACTGGAGCACCCTGGTGGACAAGTAGGTGGTAGAGAGGGAGAGGGAAAGGGAGGGGCTGGGAGAGAGGGGGTGGAAGAGAGAGGGAGAGAGAAATGAACACTCAGGAGGAGAGATAGTGGGAGTCTATCCCTGTGGTAGAGAATGAGAGAGGGAAAGGGAGAAAGATGAACTGATAAACTGGCACGTGGGTGAAAAAGTAGGTATTAGTTGACCAGCAGTCCCATAGCCTGGGTGCTTTAGCCAACCTGTGATGTTTCCTCTTGTTTCTACCATGCAGGTTCCAGTTGGGATCGTTCTCTATTAGAAACATCATCATCGGCACCACAGGCCAGTTCTTCTCAACAGAGGAACTCACTGAGGTGAGATGATTGATCTGTTAGTGGCAATATCATTCTCAACAACTAGACCCTGACCCTGAAAATGTATTGTATCAGTAGCAATGTATGAGCAAGGGTGTGTGTGTCCCAAAGCCCACGGCCATGCTTACCAAGAGTGTGTGTGTACCCTAGGTGCGTGTATTCTTTGAGTCGATCCATGAGCAGGCGTCTCAGCTGAGAGTCACTCAGGTTGCCATGGACAACATCCAGAAGAACATCCTCTGGTTGCAAAGAAACCTGGGAACTCTGAGGAGCTGGCTGGACCAACAGATAGACTGAAGAGAGAAAGGGGGAGGGGGGAGAGGGGTGGGGAGAGAGAGAGAGCAATAGAAAATGAGCTTGGAGTTTTTTAAAGCTTAATTAGAGCTTTGAATTTTAATTATGAATATTTGTGGGATAATTGAGTGTACAGTGCCTTGCGAAAGTATTCGGCCCCCTTGAACTTTGCGACCTTTTGCCACATTTCAGGCTTCAAACATAAAGATATAAAACTGTATTTTTTTGTGAAGAATCAACAACAAGTGGGACACAATCATGAAGTGGAACGACATTTATTGGATATTTCAAACTTTTTTACAAATCAAAAACTGAAAAATTGGGCGTGCAAAATTATTCAGCCCCTTTACTTTCAGTGCAGCAAACTCTCTCCAGAAGTTCAGTGAGGATCTCTGAATGATCCAATGTTGACCTAAATGACTAATGATGATAAATACAATCCACCTGTGTGTAATCAAGTCTCCGTATCAATGCACCTGCACTGTGATAGTCTCAGAGGTCCGTTAAAAGCGCAGAGAGCATCATGAAGAACAAGGAACACACCAGGCAGGTCCGAGATACTGTTGTGAAGAAGTTTAAAGGCGGATTTGGATACAAAAAGATTTCCCAAGCTTTAAACATCCCAAGGAGCACTGTGCAAGCGATAATATTGAAATGGAAGGAGTATCAGACCACTGCAAATCTACCAAGACCTGGCCGTCCCTCTAAACTTTCAGCTCATACAAGGAGAAGACTGATCAGAGATGCAGCCAAGAGGCCCATGATCACTCTGGATGAACTGCAGAGATCTACAGCTGAGGTGGGAGACTCTGTCCATAGGACAACAATCAGTCGTATATTGCACAAATCTGGCCTTTATGGAAGAGTGGCAAGAAGAAAGCCATTTCTTAAAGATATCCATAAAAAGTGTCGTTTAAAGTTTGCCACAAGCCACCTGGGAGACACACCAAACATGTGGAAGAAGGTCAGATGAAACCAAAATTGAACTTTTTGGCAACAATGCAAAACGTTATGTTTGGCGTAAAAGCAACACAGCTCATCACCCTGAACACACCATCCCCACTGTCAAACATGGTGGTGGCAGCATCATGGTTTGGGCCTGCTTTTCTTCAGCAGGGACAGGGAAGATGGTTAAAATTGATGGGAAGATGGATGGAGCCAAATACAGGACCATTCTGGAAGAAAACCTGATGGAGTCTGCAAAAGACCTGAGACTGGGACGGAGATTTGTCTTCCAACAAGACAATGATCCAAAACATAAAGCAAAATCTACAATGGAATGGTTCAAAAATAAACATATCCAGGTGTTAGAATGGCCAAGTCAAAGTCCAGACCTGAATCCAATCGAGAATCTGTCGAAAGAACTGAAAACTGCTGTTCACAAATGCTCTCCATCCAACCTCACTGAGCTCGAGCTGTTTTGCAAGGAGGAATGGGAAAAAATTTCAGTCTCTCGATGTGCAAAACTGATAGAGACATACCCCATGCGACTTACAGCTGTAATCGCAGCAAAAGGTGGCGCTACAAAGTATTAACTTAAAGGGGCTGAATCATTTTGCACGCCCAATTTTTCAGTTTTTGATTTGTTAAAAAAGTTTGAAATATCCAATAAATGTCGTTCCACTTCATGATTGTGTACCACTTGTTGTTGATTCTTCACAAAAAAATACAGTTTTAAATCTTTATGTTTGAAGCCTGAAATGTGGCAAAAGGTCGCAAAGTTCAAGGGGGCCGAATACTTTCGCAAGGTACTGTATATACTTTGGTCATGTTTTTCAGTTTACATCGGGGATTTGGAAATGTTTTTGTTGAATTTGGTTAAGATGTTTGATAATAAAATGTTGTGAAAGTATTATTTGAAGAGCAGTAAGTAGGCCAAGATCATGTTGAATTACACAGAGTAAAAGCAAATTAAATACAAACAGAAAACCACTTTTAGCTGTGAATGTAGGAGTGGTCTGAAAATGCTAAAACATCAAAGGACAGAATGAAGCTTGGCCCCTGCCTGGCCTCACACACTACAACCTCACAGGAGCAGACTGCTGATAATTTAGTGTGAAACAGATGTGTGTAAACATATTGCAATGGACACATACAGATCTGCTATCTTAATTTGATCACTGTTATCAGCAGAACATTTTAATGTGCAGCAGGATATGCAAATGGTAGTGTATTCAAGGTTTAAAAAGGCTTCTAAAGTTAGCAATTTCCACTTTTAAATGTCAGACTTGATTTCCCCTATCAAAACATTTATCACCAAAATGTACATGAATGTACATTAATTATAATCTACATTAATTCAAATGTCCTGTTGCTGCATTATTGTCCTGCTGTCAGAAGCAGGGTCAAACTAAGATATGTTTCTATGTTGAGAGTTGGTTTAGTTGGTTTCCACAAGACAGACGTCTTTCAGCTATAGTGTTTGCAAGTTGGTTGAATCATATCAAATAAAATGTTATTCGTGCTTTGGAAACAACAGGTGTAGACTAAATGCTTACTTACGGGCCCTTCCCAACAATGCAGAGAGAGAGAAAATATTGAATATTAGAAAAGTTATAAAACGTAATAATAAAAGTTACAATACATACACAATGAGTAATGGTAACATGGCTATATACACGGGGTACCAGTACGGAGTCTATGTGCAGGGGTACAAGGTAATTGAGGTAGATATGTACAGTCGTGGCCAAAGGTTTTGAGAATGACACAAATATTAATTTTCACAAAGTCTGCTGCCTCAGTTTGAATCATGGCAATTTGCATATACTCCAGAATGGTATGAAGAGTGATCAGATGAATTGCAATTAATTGCAAAGTCCCTCTTTGCCATGCAAATGAACTGAATCCCCCCCAAAACATTTCCACTGCATTTCAGCCCTGCCACAAAAGGACCAGCTGACATCATGTTAGTGATTCTCTCGTTAACACAGGTGTGAGTGTTGACGAGGACAAGGCTGGAGATCACTCTGCCATGCTGTTTGAATTCAAATAACAGACTGGAAGCTTCAAAAGGAGGGTGGAGCTTGGAATCATTGTTCTTCCTCTGTCAACCATGGTTACCTGCAAGGAAACACGTGCCGTCATCATTGCTTTGCACAAAAAGGGCTTCACAGGCAAGGATATTGCTGCCAGTAAGATTGCACCTAAATCAACCATTTATCGGATCATCAAGAACTTCAAGGAGAGAGGTTCAATTGTTGTGAAGAATGCCCAAGAAAGTCCAGCAAGCGCCAGGACCATCTCCTAAAGTTGATTCAGCTGCGGGATCGGGACACCACCAGTACAGAGCTTGCTCAGGAATGGCAGCAGGCAGGTGTGAGTGCATCTGCATGCACAGTGAGGCGAAGACTTTTGGAGGATGGCCTGGTGTCAAGAAGGGCAGCAAAGAAGCCAATTCTCTACAGGAAAGACATTAGGGACAGACAGATATTCTGCAAAGGTACAGGGATTGGACTGCTGAGGACTGGGGTAAAGTCATTTTCTCTGATGAATCCCCTTTCCGATTGTTTGGGGCATCCGGAAAAATGCTTGTCCGGAGAAGACAAGGTGAGCGCTACCATCAGTCCTGTTTCATGCCAACAGTAAAGCATCCTGAGACCATTCATATGTGGGGTTGCTTCTCAGCTAAGGGAGTGGGCTCACTCACAATTTTTCCTAAGAACACAGCCATGAATAAAGAATGGTACCAACACGTCCTCCGAGAGCAACTTCTCCCAACCATCCAGGAACAGTTTGGTGACAAACAATGCCTTTTCCAGCATGATGGAGCACCTTGCCATATGGCAAAAGTGATAACTAAGTGGCTTGGGGAACAAAACATCAATATTTTGGGTCCATGGCCAGGAAACTCCCCAGACCTTAATCCCAATGAAAATTTGTGGTCAATCCTCAAGAGGCGGGTGGACAAACAAAAACCCACAAATTCTGACAAATTCCAAGCGGTGATTATGCAAGAATGTGCTGCCATCAATCAGGATGTGGCCCAGAAGTGAATTGATTTCATGCCAGGTCAGATTGCAAAGGTCTTGAAAAAGAAGGGTCAACACTACAAATATTGACTCTTTGCATCAACTTCATGTAATTGTCAATAAAAGCCTTTGACACTTATGAAATGCTTGTAATTATACTTCAGTATTCCATAGTAACATCTGACAAAACTATCTGAAGACATTGAAGCAACAAACTTTGTGAAAATTAATATTTGTGTCATTCTCAAAACTTTTGGCCACGGCTGTACTTATAACTAGGAATAAAATTATTAGAAAACAGGATAGATGATAAACAGTAGCAGCAGCATATGTGATGAGTCAAGAAAGTTGCAATGAGGGTCAATGCAGTTAGTCCAGGCAGTTATTTGGTTAATTATTTAACTAACTATTTAACAGTCTTATGGCTTGGGTGTACAATATGTTCAGGGTCCTGTTGGTTCCAGACGTGCATCGGTACTGCTTGCCGTGAGGTAGCACAGAGAACAGTCTAATGACTTGGGTGGCTGGAGTCTTTGACCATTTTTAGGGCGTTCCACTGACGCCGCCTGGTATAGAGGTCCAGGTTGACAGAGAGCTCGACCCCAGTGATGTACTTGGCCATACACACTACCCTCTGCAGCGCCTTGCGGTCGGATGATGAGCAGTTCCCATGCCAAGTTGTGATGCAGCTAGTCAAAATGCTCTCAATGATGCATCTGTAGAACCGTTTGAGGATTTGAGGGACCATGCCAGATCTTTTCAGTCTCCTGAGGGGGAAGAGGTATTGTTGTGCCATCTTCATGACTCTGTTGGTGTGTGTGGACCATGATAGATCCTTAGTGATGTAGACACTGAGGAATTTGACGCTCTCGACCTGCTCCACTACAGCCCCATTGATGTGAATGGATGCGTGACTGGCACTCTGTTTCCTGTAGTCCACGATCAGCTCCTTTGTCGTGCTGACATTGAGGGAGAGGTTGTTGTTCTGGCACCACACTGCCAGGTCTCTGACCTCCTTCCTGTAGGCTGTATCATTGTTGTCTCTGATCAGGCCTACCACTATTGTGACGTCAGCAAACATAATAATAGTGTTGAAGTCGTGCATGGCCACGCAGTCGTGTGTGATCAGGGAGTACAGTATGGGACTAAGCACACACCTTTGAGGGGCCCCCGTGTTGAGGGTCAGCCTGCGGAATCTGTTGTTGCCTTCCCTCACCATCTGGGGGTGACCCGTCAGGAAGTCCACGATCTTGTTGCAGAGGGAGGTGTTCAGTCCCAGTGTCCTTAGCTTAGTGAATGAACAGCATTCTCACATAGGTCTTCCCCTTGTCTTGTTGCTTTTTGTTCTATGTTGCGCCGTCTGTATGCTACGTCTTGCTTGTCCTATGTTGCTCTGTCTGTATGCTATGTCTTGCTTGTCCTATGTTGCTCTGCGTGTGCTCACTGCTCAATGATTGTCTATATTGTAATTGTTTTTAATAACCTGCCCAGGGACTGCGGTTGAAAATTAGCCGGCTGGCTAAAACCGGCACTTTTACTGAAACGTTGATTAATGTGCACTGTCCCTGTAAAAATTAAATAAACTCAAACTCTTGTCCAGGTGGGAGAGGGCAGTGTAGAGTGCAATAAAGATTGCATCATCTGTGGATCTGTTGGGGCGGTATATGAATTGGAGTGGGTACAGTGTGTCTGGGATGATGGTGCTGATGTGAGCCATTACCAGCCTTTACAAGCATTTTAAGGTTAAAGATGTGAGTGCTACAGAGCGATAGTCATTTAGACAGGTTACCTTTGTGTTCTTGGGCAGACTGGGTCAGGGAGAGGTTGAAAATGTCAGTGAAGACACTTGCCAGCTGGTCAGCGCCTGCTTTGAGTACACATCCTGGTAATCCGTCTGGCCCTGCGGCCTTGTGAATGTTAACCTGTTTAAAGGTCTTACTCACATCGGCTACAGAGAGCGTGATGACACAGTCATCAGGGATCAGGGATGGAGGATGGAGGAACAGGCGATGAGAACCTCAATCTCTTCTCTCTTGTCGTGGCAATAGCCAGGAAACCAGTGGATGGGCCTGAAAAATATGAAAAAGCTATTGGAACAGTACAGCCAAAGATTGTGGATAAATTAAGATGTCCCACTCAGACGGTTTACTATTGAATAAAAAGCAGTTCCGGTTTGCTTAATGCGGTGGCTCTCCCATAGGCACAAATGCAATAGCAGCTGGGTCTGGTCTGCTTAGTGAATGTCTCGCTTCCTCTTCCATCTCTGGTCACAAAAACAACTACTTCCTGAAATCAGACACACAGTTGCAGGGCAGGAGCACTACCTCCAGCGCTCTAGCAATTCAAATATCTTGGCTACACTGACCAATAATGAACTTCCAAGCAAATGCACATTTGCAGATGCATACACATGTAATGTTTCTGAAGTGCTGTGACATGCTAAACTGTGTGTGGTGACTGACTGTTAGCTATCGCTTGTTATAAAACTGATTGTTAGGATCCTCGATGCTGATTGGACAGGCAGCGTTCTTAGCCGTGCTGTATTGGCCTTTATAGGCTGCTTAACAGTTCCATCTCATAAATTATCACTGCGTCTCATAACAATATCATGTAAATTTTGCTGTCCAAATCATCTCTTTGATTTATCTCAACTCACACATTATTTTCATTGTTAATGACAGGGAACTAGCCAAAGCTCAGTCACATGCTGGCTTTGGGCCATGGGGACATCATCTTACAGCATGTGACTCCTGACCTCCTGTACTGTGTGTGAGTGTGAGTGTGAGAGAGAGAGAGAGAGACAGGTCAGTGTGAGACAAACAGCCCCCCCCCCTGCCCATGCAACTCAGAATGCTGAGTGTATGGATTCCTCTCCTAATGGACTAGTAGCCACAGAGACGGTCAGGGTCCTACACAGAGGTCGAACTGTCTTTCAATGCATATATGAATGTATTACTGACCCGTCTGTCTGTATCACCATTGGTTTGAAACACCACAATCAAGTTTTTCCCCCAGAGATTTGTGAAAGAATCTTCCCATTTGACACGTACACGTTTTTGTTTTTCATAAAATACAGCAAGGGTTCTGACTTTTCCTTACGAGCCTCCACTCCTAGCCCCGCCCTGTCACAGCAGCGACCAATAGAATGCTGGTAAATATGTGATAAAAAACTCTTGTCAATTTACTGCCAGAGACCTTCATATATATATAAATATATATATATACAGAGAGAAAATGAATGACAAATGGTTTGATGAAGAATGTAAAAACCTAAGAAAGGAATTGAGAAACCTACCCAACCAAAAACATAGAGACCCAGAAACTTGAGCCTACACCTTCACTATGGTGAATCACTAAAACAATACAGAAATACACTATGGAAAAATAAGTAACAGCATGTCAGGAATCAGCTCAATGTAATTGAAGAATCCATAGACTCAAACCACTTCTAGGAAATTTGGCAAACACTAAACACTTTCACGGCTATCAAAAGAAGTGGACCAAAGTGCAGCATGGTGAGCATACATTTTCCTTTTATTTTAAAATGTCACCAACAAATGAGACGCTTACAGGGCTAAGTGCCACTAACAAAGTTAACTACCCACACTGAAGGAGGAAAAAAGGGCTACCTAAGTATGATGCCCAATCAGAGACAACGATAGACAGCTGTCCCTGATTGAGAACCATACCCGGCCAAAACATAGAAATAAAGAAACATAGAACACAAAACATAGAATGCCCAACCCACATTACACCCTGACCTAACCAAATAGAGAAATAAAACGGCTCTCTAAGGTCAGGGCGTGACCAGCACGAAGACTTATCTATCCAAAACGGAGATGTATGGATAAACCACTTCTCCAATCTTTTTGTTTCAAATATTTTTTATTAAACACACACAAGAATGGTGTATAGGTATACAAGACAGGTATACAATTCTTATCTAAACATAAAAGAGCAGACAGGAACAACAAGACCCAGCGCTTCCCTCCTTTTCCAAAACAACAAGATTCGTTTTTTTGCCGAGATGAGACCGTACGAGATTAGTTGTTTTTGGGGGTTGGTTAATCCGTTTAGGGACTCAGATACTCCCAGGATTATCAGAAGCGGGTCTGGATCTATTGACGTCTCCAAAACTTCAGAGAGGATCCCAAAAATTCCACACCAATAACCATGCAAGCTAGAGCATAGGGCAAAGCAGTGTACCCTGCATAGCCTGACATTTATCACATTTTTTTTTTTTTTAACCTTTATTTTACTAGGCAAGTCAGTTAAGAACAGATTCTTATTTTCAATGACAGTCTAGGAACAGTGGGTTAACTGCCTGTTCAAGGGCAGAATGACAGATTTGTACCTTGTCAGCTCGGGGATTTGAACTTGCAACCTTTCGGTTACTAGTCCAATGCTCTAACCACTAGGCTACCCTGCCACTCCACATGTAGGGGATGTGTCAGGAAATATCCTATGCAGTTTAGTTTTGGAATAGTGTAATCTGTGTAATACCTTGAATTGTATGAGACGATGTCTGGAATTAATGGAGCATGTGTGGATATACTCCAAGCTCTCTTCCCAGTCTGCCACCGAGATGTCAGTCCCTAGTTCTTCCTCCCATTTTGCCTGGATGGCATCAGTAGAAGGTGTGCTAACAGATTGAAAAGCATCATATAGACGCGATATCAGTTTATCTGAGGTGGGGCATATTTTTATGCATCCGTCAAACATGGAAGGTTTAGCATTCCCAAATGTTGGGAGGTGTTTTCTAACGTAGTCTCTAATTTGTAGGTATCTGAAAGAATTACTTCTGGGAAGATTATAAGTTTCCCTCAGCAACTCAAAGGAAGCAAAGGTCCCTTCTATGTATAAATCCCCTATGGTACTTATCCCCAACTCTCCCCATCGCTCAAAGGTGTTATCAAGGTTAGAAGGGGCAAAGGAGGAATTCCTGGCGACAGGGAGCATGAATGACATTGGTCTAAGCTCAAAGTGGACTTTAATTTGCTTCCAGATTCGGACTGTGCTATGTATAATAGGATTGTTACAATAAAGTGACATCTCCAGATTGACAGGCGACAAAATCACAGCGCCAATAGAGAAGGGGTGACACTCCTCACGCTCCATACTAAGCCAGCTGGATGCCGGAAGTACGTCATCCAACAGAAACGTAACAACGCGGAGGTTAGCGGCCCAGTAATAAAATATCAAATTTGGGAGAGACAATCCTCCTTCCATCTTGGATTTACAGAGGTGTTTTTTACCTATCCTGTGTGTTTTATAATCCCAGATGAAAGGATTGATAATTGAGTCCAGTTGTTTATGAAAGGATTTAGGTATGAATACTGGGATGTTCTGATATAGGTAGAGAAGTTGTGGGAGGAAGACCATTTTAATGGCATTAATTCTTCCGAGCAGAGAAATTGGGAGAGTTCTCCAAAATAGTATGTTTGCTTTGAGTTTTTGTATCAGAGAGGGAAATTCTCTTTAAATAGTAAGGAGTATTGTTTGGTAACTACAATTCCTAGGTAGGTAAATTTTTCTGAAGATAACTTAAATGGGAGATGTTCTAGCCAGGAGGTATTTTGCGACCGTATGGGCATTAATTCACTCTTGTTCCAATTTATTCTGTATCCCGAGAAGGTACCAAACAAATTGATCACATCAAGAATAGCTGGGATACTAGCCTGGGGTTCTGTTACATAGAGAAGGATGTCATCTGCGTATAGGGAGATCTTATTTAGAGTATCTTTAGTATTATAGCCGTGTATTGCTGCATGAGATCTAATCGTCTGAGCGAGCGGTTCGATAATTAGGGCAAAGAGCATAGGCGACAGCCTACAACCCTGCCTTTTCCCCCTGTTGAGGTTAAATCGGGGCGACAATGATTGGTTAGTGAGTATTCTGGCACAGGGGTTCCTATATAAAAGCTGGATCCAATTTATGAACCTATCTCCAATATTAAATTTCTGTAGGACCTTGAATAGATAGGGCCACTCAACTTGGTCAAAGGCCTTTTCGGCGTCAAGAGATATGACGGCAAGGTCCACGTTGGGTAACCTCTGAGAATACATAATATTGAAGAGGCGCTTGAGATTGAAGAATGAGTTTCTGTTAGGGATAAAGCCGGTCTGATCAGAGTTTTTGCTAAAATCTTTTGGTCGGTATTAAGGAGAGATATTGGTCTGTATGACCCTACCTCTTCTGGATCTTTACCCTTCTTATGTATAACTGTAATGAACGCTTCATCCAAAGTAGAAGGGAGAGCTCCATCCTCATTGGCCTGAACCAACATTTTGTGCAAGTAGGGAGAGAGCATGTTGCTGAATGTTTTATAGAATTCACCAGGGTATCCATCTGGGCCTGGGGTCTTGCCACTCTTTAGAGATTTAATTGTTTCTCGAATTTCATCAAGAGATATTTCCTTATTCAGGAAGTTAGAATCTTCCTGGTTCAGGGCAGGAAGATTACAGTCCTCCAAAAATGTTTGCATAATTAAGGGGTTAGGATCCGCTTTAGATGTATATAGAGTCTCATAAAACTGCCGGAATCTGTCATTGATGTCTTTGGGGGAAGAGAGTAATTCCCCAGATGCAGATTTAACCCTGTGAATCATTCGGTCACTCACATTTTTTCGAAGTTGTCTGGCGAGTAATTTGTGTGGTTTGTCACCAAACTCAAAATATTTTTGCTTGGCATAGAGAAAAGATTTAGCAATTTTAGCTGAGAGAATCTGATTATATTCAAATTTTAAAGAGGTAATTTTTTTATGTTTCTCCATAGATGGATGGCTAGCATTCTCCCTATCCAGTAAGTGAATTTGTCCCTCCAGTTCTTCCAGTTTTCCTCTGTTTTGCCTACTCCTGGCAGCCTGAAAGGAGATGATACAGCCTCTCAGATAAGCCTTCAGTGTTTCCCACAATAATGCTGGGGAGGTCTCTGTGTTGTCGTTGGTATCAAAGAAAAATGTAATTTGGTCTTTAAGATATAGCTGAGGATTCAACCTCCAGACCCTCTCGTTTGGTACAATGTCACCCAATCTCAGGGAGAAGGTGAGTGGACTGTGGTCCGAGATTATAATATCATGATACCTCACATTACAGGTATAGGGGAGTAGTCTAGCATCCAACAAAAAGTAGTCAATTCGAGTGTAAACCTTGTGAACATGAGAGTAAAAGGAGTATTCCCTACCCGTAGGGTTAGCGATCCTCCATATATCAAATAAGTTCACATTTTTTATGTAGGTATTCAAGAATTCGCTTGAATAGGAGGTAGGGGATCGCCAGGTAGAGGATCTATCCAAATATTGGTCTAGCACACAGTTAAGGTCCCCTCCAATGACCAGGTTAGTATGGGGGATATCTGGAATCAGGGCAAGGACTCTTTTGAAAAAAGAGGGGTTGTCAATGTTTGGCCCATAGATATTTAGTAGAGTTACTGAGGTAGAGTGGATTTCTCCTATTGCGATCACATACCGACCCTCTTTATCCGCAATAGTGGTTTTATGTAGAAAGGGAATTCCTTTCCGTACCAGAATCGCTGTGCCTCTCGTTTTGGCAGAGAAGTTAGAGTGATACACTTGCTCCACCCACCTACACTTAAGTCTGCTATGAGAGTTATTCTTCAGATGGGTTTCTTGCAAAAATATAATATCAGACGAGAGTGCTTTCAAGTGGGCTAGGACCTTGCCCCTCTTAATTGGTTCATTTACACCCTTGACATTCCAGGAAGTGAATGTAAGCCCCACCCTCCTCTCGTTTGTAGTTCCTATGGTGGCCTGCATACCATGTAACTTGATAAAAAGGTAAGAAAGCGCACCAAACCATCACGATCAGCATATGTAGCACCTACACCCGAGCAGTAGCCAACCCACCCCACCCCCTGCAAGCACCTTTACTTCCCACCCTGTTCCCCTAATTTCCCCAACACTTACCCCCCCCATCAACCCACATTTAACAGGCATGTACAAACAGGAGAGAAAAAAAAAAGGAAAAATAAAAATAATAAACACATTGTCTGGCCGATGCCAAAAAAGCACGGCGCGACCTCGAACAAGAGGTAAAACAAAAATAAAATCCCAACTATACGTTCACCTCTCACTATCCTAGAACTTCTACTAACATATGAACTGAGGAGGCTCCCGCGAGTTAAGTGTTCAGTTAGCATCTAATAAACCTAAACCGAATAAGTTGCAACTTAAACACATTGCGCATTTAAGCGTCATCCTGGGTCAATCCCAGAGATAAGCAAGATATAGCCTCAAGATTATATTGCTAAGCACTGCCGGTCAAAAAATAAACCATCCGCAACCGACATTGTCAGCCGTACCTTTACATACAGTGGGTCAGGAGATCGGAACAAGGATTTGTTAAATTAAACGTTCCCCCATAAAAAAAATATGTTTAATTAAAAATAAAAAAATTAAAATTAAAAAAAAAAATATATATATATATATATATACACACATACATACATACACACATATATACACATACACATATATATATACATATATATATATATACATATATACACATACATACATATACATACACACACATACACACATATACACATACATACATACATACATATATATACATACATACATATATACATACATACACACATACACATATATACATACACATACCTATATATACATACACACATGCATACACACATACACACACACACACATATACTGTACATACATATAGATGTATGTATACATACCCACACAAAAAAATCATATATATATTTAAAGAATATGTACATACATCCATATGCACATATATACATACAAACATTCATACCCAGAATAACAATCTACACTGATTTAAAATATACACATACATAATACTAAAATGCTAAGAGAAAATAGTAATAAAGTACAAATAGTAATTATATGTACGCACACCTACACAGACATAAGCACTACAGAGGGCTGGTGGGACTCTAGTCGGGAGAGAGGCCCACGGTCAGACAAAGGTAGAACAGCACAAAACATCAACTTGCTAACCAGGTGTCTGCCCCCTCCCAACCATCACCCCCAGTCCCCTGCAAGCAATAAATAAATGGTATGGTAGTAAGAATAATGTAAGGATTGTAAAATAAATAACGAAACAAAACAAAAGTGGGGGAATATAAGTATATCCGTCCGAAGGTGTCAGTGATCAAACCTGGAAGTAAAAAATATGCATCGCTCTGAGCACAGCCGGGATGAAAGTGAATTTAACATTAAATGAGAGCTCTAACCGCCATCCATTGGTCTGCTCAGCGTCTTACATGTTCGGTAGCCCTTGTTGAGCCCGTTTAATACGTTTTCACCCAATATGGTATAGTATGAATTCGAGTCCATGAGCAGACCCTAACACGCAATAACAAGGCACTCTAACCTGTACGGGGGATTGGTGTATATCCCCGAATAAACTTCTCTGCGTCCAAAACCGAGGAGAGCCAAATCTTCTCACCGGAAGGCGGGGTAATTCTTAGTCTTGCAGGGAAGAGCAAGGCTGGGCGAAGATGGAGTTTGTAGAGTTTGGTCATGACATCTCTGTAGTCGGTGCGATGCTTTGCCACATCGGGCGCATAATCCTCATAGACATGGAATGGATGCCCTTTATGTGACAGGTTGCCCCTCATTCGAGCTTCACGCAGGATAAGATCCTTGGTCTTGAAACTGTGACAACAGATGATTACTGGGCGAGGACGTTGGCCCGGTCCAGGCACTGGGACAAGGGAGCGATGTGCTCGGTCCAGCTGAGGATCCGAATCCAAAACATCCGATCCCATTGCATCCTTCAATAGCTTGGCGAAGAAGTCGGTGGGGCGAGAGCCCGCCTCTACCCAATCTGCCAGACCAACAACGCGAAGGTTATTACGTCTGGAATAGCCCTCCAGGTCCACCACTTTCACAGAAAGCCTCTGCACAGTATCCTGCAATGACGTGCATAGCTTCTCTAACTCGTCGATCCTACCAGCTTTGAATTCAGAAGCTTTCTCAAGGTCCACAATACTCTGGCCATGCGAAGCGACCGTTCGAATGATGCTCTCGATTTTGGTGTCCAGTTCAGCAATAGTGGCCTTAAGATCCTCAGCTATAGCAACACGTAGCTCCCCCAAAGCCCGGGTAAGTTCTGTAAGTGTCACGTTGTTGCATGTGCCTCCCGCCATGTCTGTCTCGTTGTTTAGTGGGGAGTAGGCCTCCGCTGTGGATTTATTGTCCTTTGGTCGCTTATTACTCGGCATTTTCATATAAAAAGTTACAATCTTGTATTAGAAAGAAACGTTTGTTGTAAAAAGTGCCATAAAGTAGGTTAAATTAGATTATTTCGCAAAAGAGTTGCAGGAGCCTCTCACGCACAGCCGTTCACTCCAACATGCTAGCTCCGCCCCCTCCAATCTTTTTGGCCCTATATCAAAGAACAAACAGCAAAAACATATTAATGATCAAATACAAATCTTAGAATCAACTCTGAAAGACTACCAGAACCCACTGGATTCTCCAATTACATTGAATCCTCTGTGTATTTATACCTGTGTTTTCTGTCTGTCTGGTTCAGTTCTCCTTGTTTGTCAGGTTTACCAGCATTTGTCCTGTCAGCTCCTGTTTTTTCCCAGCCTCTTTTCCTCGCCCTCCTGGTTTTTGACCCTTGCCTGTCTGCCGTCCTGTACCTTTGCTCCACCTCTGGATTACGGAACTCTGCCTGACCCTGACCCTGCCTGCCGTCCTGTACCTTTGCTCCACCTCTGGATTACTGAACTCTGCCTGACCCTGACCCTGCCTGCCGTCCTGTACCTTTGCTCCACCTCTGGATTACTGAACTCTGCCTGACCCTGCCTGCCGTCCTGTACCTTTGCTCCACCTCTGGATTACTGAACTCTGCCTGACCCTGACCCTGCCTGCCGTCCTGTATCTTTGCTCCTACTCTGGATTACTGAACTCTGCCTGTCCCTGACCCTGCCTGCCGTCCTGTATCTTTGCTCCTACTCTGGATTATCGACCCCTGCCTGCCTTGACCTGTCGTTTGCCTGCCCCTGTTGTTACAATAAACATTGTTGCTTCACACAGTCGGCACTTGGGTCTTACCTTGATTCCTGATAACGGCCCTGTGGAAAGAAATGTGTGTGTGTTGTTGCCAATTTTAACCGCACATGTGTTGTTTGTGTACATGGATTTTATGTCATTTGTTTTTCCCCCAACATCACTTTCCACCAATGTGTATAGCAGACCCTCATGCCAAATTGAGTCGAAGGCTTTTTTGAAATCTATAAAGCATGAGAAGAATTTGCTTTTGTTTTGATTTGTTTGTTTGTCAATTAGGGTGTGCAGGGTGAATATGTGGACTGTCGTACAGTAATTTGGTAAAAAGCCAATTTCACATTTGCTCAGTACATTGTTTTCACTGAAGAAATGTACGAGTCTGCTGTTAATGATAATGCAGAAGATTTTCCCAAGGTTGCTGTTGACCATATCACACTGTAGTTATTGGTCAAAATTGTATCCACTTTTGTGGATTGAGATGATCAGTCCTTGGTTCCAAATATTGGGGAAGATTCCAGAGCTAAGGATGATGTTAACGAGTTTAAGGATAGCCAATTGGAAATTGTGGTTTATTTAAGATACCATCAACACCACAGGCCTTTTTCGGTTGTCCTGTAGTTAATTCACTGTAATTGGAGAATCCAGTGGGTTCTGGAGCGACACCTGGAGGGGGTGGAGACAAGTACAAGGACAGGTGAAACAGATCAGGGCGTGACAGCCGTGGGGTGAGACAGGGATGCAGCTTGAGCCCCACCCTCTTCTACATACAGTGGGGCAAAAAAGTATTTAGTCAGCCACCAATTGTGCAAGTTCTCCCACTTAAAAAGATGAGAGAGGCCTGTAATTTTCATCATAGGTACACTTCAACTATGACAGACAAAATGAGAAGAAAAAAATCCAGAAAATCACATTGTAGGATTTTTAATGAATTTATTTGCAAATTATGGTGGAAAATAAGTATTTGGTCACCTACAAACAAGCAAGATTTCTGGCTCTCACAGACCTGTAACTTCTTCTTTAAGAGGCTCCTCTGTCCTCCACTCGTTACCTGTATTAATGGCACCTGTTTGAACTTGTTATCAGTATAAAAGACACCTGTCCACAACCTCAAACAGTCACACTCCAAACTCCACTATGGCCAAGACCAAAGAGCTGTCAAAGGACACCAGAAACAAAATTGTAGACCTGCACCAGGCTGGGAAGACTGAATCTGCAATGGGTAAGCAGCTTGGTTTGAAGAAATCAACTGTGGGAGCAAATATTAGGAAATGGAAGACATACAAGACCACTGATAATCTCCCTCGATCTGGGGCTCCATGCAAGATCTCACCCCATGGGGTCAAAATGATCACAAGAACGGTGAGCAAAAATCCCAGAACCACACGGGGGGACCTAGTGAATGACCTGTAGAGAGCTGGGACCAAAGTAACAAAGCCTACCATCAGTTACACACTACGCCGCCAGGGACTCAAATCCTGCAGTGCCAGACGTGTCCCCCTGCTTAAGCCAGTACATATCCAGGCCCGTCTGAAGTTTGCTAGAGAGCATTTGGATGATCCAGAAGAAGATTGGGAGAATGTCATTTGGTCAGATGAAACCAAAATATAACTTTTTGGTAAAAACTCAACTCGTCATGTTTGGAGGACAAATAATGCTGAGTTGTCTCCAAAGAACACCATACCTACTGTGAAGCATGGGGGTGGAAACATCATGCTTTGGGGCTGTTTTTCTGCAAAGGGACCAGGACGACTGATCCATGTAAAGGAAAGAATGAATGGGTCCATGTATCGTGAGATTTTTAGTGAAAACCTCCTTCCATCAGCAAGGGCATTGAAGATGAAACGTGGCTGGGTCTTTCAGCATGACAATGATCCAAAACACACCGCCCGGGCAACGAAGGAGTGGCTTCGTAAGACGCATTTCAAGGTCCTGGAGTGGCCTAGCCAGTCTCCAGATCTCAACCCCATAGAAAATCTTTGGAGGGAGTTGAAAGTCTGTGTTGCCCAGCAACAGCCCCAAAACATCACTGCTCTAGAGGAGATCTGCATGGAGGAATGGGCCAAAATACCAGCAACAGTGTGTGAAAACCTTGTGAAGACTTACAGAAAACGTTTGACCTCTGTCATTGCCAACAAAGGGTATATAACAAAGTATTGAGATAAACTTTTGTTATTGACCAAATACTTATTTTCCACCATAATTTGCAAATAAATTCATAAAAAATCCTACAATGTGATTTTCTGGATTTTTTGTGTGTACCTATGATGAAAATTACAGGCCTCTCTCATCTTTTTAAGTGGGAGAACTTGCACAATTGGTGGCTGGCTAAATACTTTTTTGCCCCACTGTACATGTCAACAAATTGGGGAGGGCACTAGAACAGTCTGCAGCACCCGGCCTCACCCTACTATAATCTGAAGTCAAATGTCTACTGTTTGCTGATGATCTGGTGCTTCTGTCCCCAACCAAGGAGGGCCCACAGCAGCACCTAGACCTTCTGCACAGATTCTGCCAGACCTGGGCCCTGGCAGTAAATCTCAGTAAGACTAAAATAATGGTGTTCCAAAAAAGGTTCAGTTTCCACGACCACAAATACAAATTCCATCTAGACACAGTTGCCCTAGAGCACACGAGAAACTATACATACCTCATCCTAAACATCAGCGCCAGAGATAATTTCCACAAAGCTGTTAACAATCTGAGAGAAAAGGCAAGAAGGGCGTTCTATGCCATCGAAAGGAACATAACATTCTAAATATCAATTAGGATCTTGATAAAAATACTTGAGTCAGTTATAGAACCCATTTCCCTTTATGCTTGTGAGGTCTGGGGTCCGCTCACCAACGAAGAATTCACAAAATCGTACAAACACCAAATTGAGACTATATGCAGAATTCTGCAAAAATATCCTCTGTGTAGAATGTAAAACACAAAATAATGCATGCAGAGCAGAATTAGGCCAATAGCCGCTAATGATCAAAATCCAGAAAAAAACAGTTCAATTCTACAACCACCTAAAGGGAAGTGATTCCCAAACCTTCCATAACAAAGCCATCACCTACAGAGAGATGAGCCTGGAGAAGGGTCCCCTAAGCAAGCTGGTCCTGGGGCTCTGTTCACAAACACAAACAGACCCCTGTCACGTTCTGACCTTAGTTCCTTTTTTATGTCTTTATTTTAGTTGGTCAGGGTGTGAGTTGGGGTGGGCATTCTATGTTGTAATTCTATGTTTGTATTTCTATGTGTTTGGCCTGGTATGGTTCCCAATCAGAGGCAGCTGTCAATCGTTGTCTCTGATTGAGAACCATACTTAGGCAGCCTGGTTTCGCCCTTGAGTTGTGGGTAGTTGTTTTCTGTCAGGTAGGCCAGGTAGGCCGGGCTAGAGTGGGCATCGAGCCAGGAGGGATGAAGCCAGCTCAGCGTATCTGGTCTCCAGTGCGTCTCCTCGGTCCGTGTTATATGGCACCAGCCCTAAGCACTGTGTCTCCCGTGGGTCTGCATAGCCCAGTGTGTCCTGTGCCTGCGCCATGCAAGTGCCGGGCTAAAATCAACATCCAGCCAGGACGGGTTGTTCAGGCCCTTAGTTCGAGACCTCCAGTGCGCCTCCACGGACCGGTCTATCCTGTGCCTCCTCCAAGGACCAGGCCTCCAGTAGATCTCTCCAGCCTGGTGAGCACTGTGCCTGTTCTAAGAACCAAGTCTCCTGTGTGTCCCTCCAGTCCGGATCTGCCAGAGCCTCCCTCCAGTCCGGACCCTCCAGAGCCTCCCTCCAGTCCGGACGCTCCAGAGTCTCCCTCCAGTCCGGACGCTCCAGAGTCTCCCTCCAGTCCGGACGCTCCAGAGTCTCCCTCCAGTCCGGATGCTCCAGAGTCTCCCTCCAGTCCGGACGCTCCAGAGTCTCCCTCCAGGCCGGACGCTCCAGAGTCTCCCTCCAGTCCGGACGCTCCAGAGCCTCCCTCCAGTCCGGACGCTCCAGAGCCGCTCGTCAGTCCCTACAGAGCCCCAGGACAGCAACACAATTAGACCCAACCAAATTATGAGAAAACAAAAAGATAACTAGAATTTTTAAAAAAAAGAAGCAAACTAGAATGCTATTTGGCCCTAAACACAGAGTACAGAGTGGCAGATTACCTCACCATTGTGACTGACCCAAACGTAAGGAAAGCGTTGACTATGTACAGACTTAGTGAGAATAGCCTTGCTATTGAGAAAGGCCTCCGTAGGCAGACCTCTCTCAAGAGAAGACAGGATATGCGCATGGTCAAAACATATTGATACAACAGTAGCTAAGATGGGGAGAAGTCTGTCCATAATAAAGCCCTGCTCTACCTTCTTAACAGCACTATCAACAATGCAGGTTATACAGGCTCTAGTTCTGTCACACCTGGACCACTGTTCAGTCGTGTGGTCAGGTGCCACAAAGTTTTGGGCTCAGAACAGGGCAGCACGGCTGGCCCTTGGATGTACACATAGCACAAACATGAATTATATGCATGTCAATCTCTCCTGGTTCAAAGTGGAGGAGAGATTGACTTCATCACTACTTGTATTTACGAGAGATATTGATATGTTTAAAGTACCGAGCTGTCTATTTAAATGACTACCACACAGCTCAGACACCCATGCATACCCCACAAGACATACCACCAGAGGTCTCTTCACAGTCCCCAAGTCCAGAACAGACTATGGGAGGCACACAGTACTACATAGAGTCATGACTACTACAGGTAACTACAGGTAACTGATGCAGTAGAATCAGATTTAAAAAACAGATTAAAACACACCTTATGGAACAGCGGGGACTGTGAAGCAATGCAAACATAGGCACAGACACATGCATTAAAATTGTATAACTGCGTACATTTTGCCGGACCCCAGAAAGAGTAGCTGCTGCCATGGGTATCCATAACAAAATACAAACACATTGCCCACAAAATGAGGTGGAAACTGAGCTGCACTTCCTACCCTCCTGCCAAATGTATGACCATAATAGAGACAAATATTTCCCTCAGATTACACAAGCCCACAAAGAATTCGAAAACAAATCAAATGTTGATAAACTCCCATTTCTTTTGGGTGAAATACGACAGTGTGCCATTTTTAGCAGCAAGATTTGTGACCTGTTGCCACAAGAAAAGGGCAACCACTGAAGAACAGACACCATTGTAAATACAACCCATATTTATGTTTATTTAGTTTCCCTTTTGTACTTTCACTATTTGCACATCATTACAACACTGTATATAGACTTAGTATGACATTTGAAACGTCTTTATTTGTTTGGAACTTTTCTGAGTGTAATGTTTACTGTAATCTTTTTTACATTTAGTTTTTACTTTTGTTTCACTTGCTTTGGCAATGTTAACATATGTTTCCCATGCCAATAAAGCCCCTTATATTGAAATTGAGAAAGATAGAGAGTATGGATAAACTGACAAGATTACATGTCTCTCTGCTCAAACAACAGGAGTTGTTCACAAAGCAGCATATTATTGTAATATTTATTGAATATTCAATGAGGGTTGTTGACGTCAATCGCATGTATTCAATGGAGAGAGATGCGATGCTACTTTCCTCATGCCATGAATTATTATACATTTTTATTTAACTAGGCAAGTCAGTTAGGAAACAAATCATTATTTACAATGACGGCCTACCCCGGCCAAACCTGGGCCAATAATGCACCGCCCTATTGGACTCCCAATAACGGCCAGATATAATACAGCCTGAATTTGAACCGAGGACTGTAGTGACACCTCGTGCACTGAGATGCAGTGCCTTCGACCACTGCACCGCTCAGGAGCCCTAGAATATGCCTAGCCATCTCCAAACAACTCCGATATAGTGTTTTTGCTCAGAATTGTCAGTACACTCGTACGAATTTAAGCATTACGAAACGTATATTCGATCAACTAAACCTCACGTATGAAATAAGCCACAATGTTTTGTTTTTGACCAAAGTCGACACTCTCATTGTTCTCTATACAAAAACTCCCTTGCTTGGTGGGCAAAACAACGCCACCTGCTGGAGGGAGACAGATTTTCCGCTGAGTTGGGCCTCTCTTCCCTACAGTCATTGCCGGGCGGAGACGAAGGAAGGAAGCAGTAATTTAAATGCATGGCGAACAGTTTGGTGACAGAATGTCGTTTGGATGGTTGATCATATTTAATTAATTTGATCGCACACACTAATAACTTCACCAACCGTGTTTGTGGCAGTTAGCTAGTGTGTCATACGTAGCTACCAGCCAAGTTAGCCCACAGACTGCAGCAACACAGTGGACTGATCGGGGCTGATAGCTCAGCCAGCCAGCCAGAAGTGAGGACAGCTCGGCTCTTTCAGATATCTTGTCATGGAGGACCCATTTGACAGTGGTAAGGAATAATGATGACGCTTCCTAGCTGCTCCCCATAATTTCCAGCCAGCCACAATTTCTGTAGTAACGTTAGTTAGTTGGCTAACTAGCATTTTAGCTTGCGGACGGTTACCTACATAACGTTCCAAGTCAACAAGTGTCAGGCTGTTGACAGCCAGGCAGCAGTTTTGGGTCGAACTAATCAGCATTCATACACTTGTAATGATGGGTACGTTAGCTGATAGAAACATGACTAGGCCTTGGAGTACAGCTAAATTAAAATAGCCAGTGTATCTCTGACAGAGTTTGCCTGAGTAGACTGTGATCTGTAGCTTTAATTCTCAGTGTGACATTCACTTGGGGACACATTCCCCAGTCAGGCTGAGCTCAGAGTTAACTTTTGACTCTTTTCAGCCGAGGGCCTATATATTTAACCCATTAAAGCAGTGTTGCTCACAATTGTTTTGTAAGGGGGCTACTTGGGGTTGAGACAATCATTCAGAGGGCTGCACACATCTTTCATTTGTTGTACTTCTATTTCCAATATTAACAATGATCAATTCAGAGCAAATTCAGAGAAATTGAGCACATGTAAATATAAACATACACACACCAAATAGGCTACATCACGTGTATAAGACCCATAAGTTGGATGAGTGAAAATGTCCCTTCTGCTCCTTGACTGAATTCATTCTAAATGTATAGTCTGTTGTTGCTATCCTTGCGAGGCAAACCAGGTATGCATTGGCCAGTCTGTTTTTATGTTTTTATTTCACAATGTTCATTGTTGAAAATGTTGTTTCACATGAATAAGTGCTGACAAAAATTGTCACCCTTTGCACACACTGCTTCAGACGTGGATACTATGAGTCTGACACAAGGCCCCAGAAACATCTGATCTTAGTTCACCTTGTAATGTGTCATTGGCCTCCACTATCTCACTCTCTAGTCCAGCACGGTCAGGACAGAGGGCTGTGATGACTGGGGTCAGAGATGACACTATCTCACTCTCTAGTCCAGCACGGTCAGGACAGAGGGCTGTAATGACTGGGGTCAGAGATGACACTATCTCACTCTCTAGTCCAGCACGGTCAGGACAGAGGGCTGTAATGACTGGGGTCAGAGATGACACTGGCACATGAAATGGGTTCTTAATGACGTTATCTTTGAATCTAGACTCAAACTCCAACTCTTCCAACACATGCACAAATGCATCATAGCTAAAATGTTGCAGTATGTCTGGGTCGGATGTGGTGACTGCTCTGAGTAATGGGAAATTAAGAAATAGTCTTGTCAGGTATGAACTGTGTGGGGATTTTATTTTGAATTGCTATGATCACACGCAGCATTCTGCATAGTTTAGCTTTCCCTTGGAGTTGGGGATTCATTGTTCAGGTGAAGTCAGTTCAAAAAGCCAGCTTTAATATCCACTGTGGATCATCCAGCTCAGGCTCCTCTGGCATTGCTTGCAACAAATTCACGGATTTGAGGGAAAATCTTTCCAAAACTCTGCCACCAGACAGCCATATCACCGCATTATAAAATATGTCGCTGTATTCTGTCTGGGTTTCCTCCAGCAACTGGCAGAATTGCCGGTGATTCAGTGCCCTCGCAATAATAATGTTCACCACGCGCACAAATTTGCTGCATCAAATTTGCTGCATCAAATTCTGTGCGTCACACTTTGAGTTTAGCCACAAGTGCTTCCTGATGAATGATTCAATGAAACGGGAATATCCTCTCTCTTGCAGAGTTGCAGTCCCTTAATTTGCTTTAAAATAGCTTCCCTGTTTGTGAAATCAGCGTACAATATTTAGGCTGAGGCCAAAAAACATTATTTTACATTGTCGTGTCTGTGAAGGCCACCTTGTTTCTTCGAGTATCCTAGCAATCTCATGTGCTGCCTCTGTCGTTTTCTATGCAACAGCGTTAGATCTGTTTATTTGTTTTTGTCCTTTGAGTAGCGCTTGTTGTTTCGGAGGTTGCTTTGTGGCAGATATTTTTTGTCATGGTGTGACTGGAAATGTCGCTATAAATTTGCTCGTTTAAAACAATTGACTGCCTTCTGGCAAATAAGACAAAGTGAGCTAGTCCCACCATGCAGGACAGAAGATTTTTGTTGTACATTTCTCTTGGAACTTTCTGTGTTCTTGAATCGACCGTATCCTTCTTTTAGCCACCGGAGCCACATTAGCTAGCTGCGTTTCCCCCCCGTTATCCCCCCTGTGATTTTCTGGTGGTTGTTTTATCATAGCTGTCACGTTGTTCTCCAGCTCTTCCCCCTCATTTTCATTGTCAATAGATTTAAGTAAAAAAAAATTTACAATGATCCATGTCGACCAGACTGCAAAATTAGCTAGTAGCAAACTGATATGTGTCAGTCGCCATAGCTGAGCAGTTGCGTTCCATTTCGGCCTTTCTGGTAAACAGCTGTGCTATAATGCCATCTATTTGCTGTCCAGGGAACAATAGATATATTCAATGAAGTGAATCAGTCCTGCATTAAATAGTACCCGTCTCAACGTCAACAGTGAAGAGGCGATACCGGCATGCTGGCCTTCTAGGCAGAGTTCCTCTGTCCAGTGTCTGTTCTTTTGTCCATCTTAATCTTTTATTTTTATTGGACAGTCTGAGATATGGCTTTTTCTTTGCAACTCTGCCTAGAAGGCCAGCATCCCAGAGTCGCCTCTTCACTGTTGAGACTGGTGTTTTGCGGGTACTATTTAATGAAGCTGCCAGTTGAGGACTTGTGAGGCATCTGTTTCTCAAACTAGACACTCTAATCTACTTGTCCTCTTGCTCAGTTGTGCACCGGGGCCTCCCACTCCTCTTTCTATTCTGGTTAGAGCCAGTTTGCGCTGTTCTGTGAAGGGAGTAGTACACAACGTTGTACGAGATCTTCAGTTTCTTGGCAATTTCTCGCATGAAATAGCCTTCATTTCTCAGAACAAGAATAGACTGACGAGTTTCAGAAGAAAGCTCTTTGTTTCTGGCCATTTTGAGCCTGTAATCGAACCCACAAATGCTGATGCTCCAGATACTCAACTAGTCTAAAGAAGACTTTAATCAGCACGACAGTTTTCAGCTGTGCTAAGGTAATTGCAAAATGGTTTTCTAATGATCAATTAGCCTTTTAAAATGATAAACTTGGATTAGCTAACACAACGTGCCATTGGAACACAGGAGTGATGGTTGCTGATAATGGGCCTATATTCCATAAAAACATCAGCTGTTTCCAGCTACAATAGTCATTTACAACATTAACAATGTCTACATTGTATTTCTGATCAATTTGATGTTATTTTAATGGACAAAAAATGTGCTTTTCTTTCAAAAACAAGGACATCTCTAAGTGACCCCAAACCTACTAATACTTAATTCTTATTATAATTTTTTTTAAATAGGCCCTATTATATTTCTAAATTCTAATCAAATTCGCTAGCCTACAATGCTAACTTTGTAGGCTGCATATCCTGTACCAGCATCGCATGTTCTCTCCCAGCTTCATGGTCTGAATGACGTGCGTAATTCCAGTTTGTATAATACAGTAACGTAATACAGTCCAGACCAAAAAAGATTAGCCTCCTGGAACTTGTTTAATTTATTTACCCAAGAGAGCATAGCTACATCTATGGGCTTTTATGTTTTTCTGTTGTGCGTAATGTGTGGTATCCTATATATCATATCATAGGTGACGTATTGAATGATGGCACAATCATTTGGGCTTGGGCTCATAAAATGTATTTAATGTAGGGGTCATAAAATGTATTTTATGAATGGCTCAGGTAGCATCAGACTTTAATTTTCATGCCGATCAAAGCTCTAATGAAATCCAGACATATTTATATGCTTTAGAATGACACTAACGATTTTGGCTGAAAATACCGGTTTATCCCGGGTGAAAGGGGATTTATTCTCGGGATGCATGGAACATTTGTAAAATACCAGGAAAATATTAAACCCTACTACTCAGGAAAGTGAGGAAACACAACTCAGATTGGTTTAGCCCACTGGGTTATATGCCAAGGTAAAGCCTGTCTGAGTTGAGTTTATTTCTAATGTGATGCAAGCTGGATGGTTTTTTTTCTTCCAGTCGTCATCAGAGGACCGTTGTATGTGTGCCAGCATTCTAAAATCTCTTTTACTCTTGTGGATTTCTATTCCTTTGCTACTACTGCTATCGCTCACTGATAACAACAAAATGCAAATAATTCCAGTAGTTTGGTCTTTCTGGTTCCTCTCCTGTGTGTAGGTGAAAATAGCATTTTTGGGCAGGCGATCTTAATCTTTGTCCCAAAAATACTTCTGACTCGCCTCATGGGCAAGTGCCTTTCTCAGACCTTAATGTCTATCCCTGTGAAATGTAATAGACATTTGGTGTTAGTTGCAGGTGGAGATGTTACATGTATCTCCTGTAAATAACAACAATCATTGATCAAATTAGTCAGAATTGGATATGTAGTCCACAATTTTCTGCTACTCAAAGATGCTATCTCCTCTTGTTTTGGTTACTCAGGCCAGCCTAGGCCAAGCAGTGTGTAGTGTTATTGACAGTCTGTGACTGTTTTAGCTTAGTGCATTTGTTTATCTGTTCTAAAAGCACATCGAGCTGTTGGAGACACGCCAAGCCCTGTTCAACATACGCACTAGCAACTGCAAGTGACACACCCGAGAAGGCAGGCTCCATTATGTCACAGTTGAGTTTATCCTACACAACTCAATCATATTTTATTTTCCTCTTAATTCAGTCAACTGGTTACTTGTTCAGGCCTGTACATTTGATTGGGCTCCTTATCCCATCTCTGTGGTGTGTCATGACATTGGCCTGGGGGTAGGTTTATGACAGTCATAAATATCTCTTTCCCCCCCTTTTTCCTCTCTCTACCCTACTGATGTTACATTTGCAAAACCCTTGGTTAACAGAGAGATTCTGGGAACATCAGAAGGTGGGGGGAAATTAACTATATTCTGGTAATCCGACCAATTCAACATATGCGGTGGTACTTAATGAATATGATGTCAGTTCGGTTGTCATCTGAGACATTCTCATCAATGATAAGATGACATAAACTCTACAGTGGAAAGTCTACACATCAGAGTTATCGGATTCACATGGAATTGTTATTCAATTTAAATGTTTGAATATGAAATTATTCGTGATGGGATGAAATGTGATTTTAGCTTCTAAAATGTGAGATTTGGGTTTTCATAAGGTAGGGCTCTGCTCAATCAGTGGCCCGCCCCTGTGAAGGGACATGGGCTATACAAAATTCAAACACGCCCTCCCCTCTCTTCCTATATAAAGCCTTGACGACAATATAACCTCCTGTTCCGAGGATGTGAGGACGACTGTCCGATGTCAGAATGGTTCAGATAATAACTACAGAACGAAGCCAACATCAGCATGAGCTTTGGTTGCGAATGGTATGAACTTTGAACTCTTATTCACTACAGAAGTGATACCTCCTAGCCGTTGAGTTAGCAACAGCCGCTGCAAATGAGGGTTAGGAAGGAACAGACAGAGTATCCTATCCATCACACAACGATGTTACTATAACATATCCAATTGACCACCAGAGACATTCTTCAAAGGACAAAGGACTCGGTTTGGCAACACGGCCTTCCATCTAACACCAACCTACCGAAGCGCAGCTCAGAGTAAATAATTATTGCATTTTCCTTTTCCAAATGGGTGGTAATTTAGAATGCATAAGATACTGTATTTACGATAGCACAGATTCGCCCTTTGTTCCTCAGTCTTCCCGCTCTTTCACTCAAACCCAGCCCTTTTCTTTTGTGTAACCAGCTGTCATATCTGTTCCGCCCGCTAGGGACGTTTTCCTTTATGACGTCATTTGTAATCAAGTTTTGATTTAAATATGTTTGTGTAATTCTGTGTGATTAGTTAGGTATTTAGTAAATAAATAATTAAACCCAATTTTGTATTGCTGATTCAACTTGTTAGCCAGGGTTCGTGCAGATAACCAAGAATTTACAACTTTCAGATGAGACTGAATTAAGATTACGATTAATATTGACTGCTATTAATGTAAAATATTACTAGGTCTTTAAGAGTTTATTCGGAAGATAACAGCTCTATAAATATTATTTAGTGGTGCCCCAACTCTCTAGTTAATTACATTTACATGATTAGCTCAATCAGGTAATATTAATGAAGGAGAAATTATTTTATAGAATAGCATGTCATATCACTTAATCCGACATACACACACACACACACACACACCTGTCGTGTCTTTGGCTGTGTGTGTGTGTGTGTGTGTGTGCTTAAATAAGGACCAGAAGGTTCTTTCTGTCGGCTCAGTAGCACTGACTGTACTTTCCTGCTCTAGTTCTGTGCTGTCTGGTTTATGGCTCAACAGCTTTATTAGAGCAAATAAAGGACTTCTGTCTTTTCGGATTAGAACACAGACACACACACTACTAGTCAATAGACACAGCTGTCTTTCTCTGTGGGGGCTTTTTCATTAAAGCTTAATTGACTATTTGAAAAATATTCCAAGTATGTTATTTCATTAGCCTAGCCTGCCGCAATTCAGAATGCACAAGGCCTTCGTGAAAAGCCTAACTGATGGGGGGAGTCCTGTCCTGGACATTGTGAGTGCACTAGTAGGCCTATGTATGGAGCTGAAATGTCCAGAGGTTATGCCTTGTTCAGCTGACAGACAGTCAGGTTGTTTTCACTCAAACACAGCTTCACCTACTTGGCCTTATATACCCTGCACTGGCCTCAAACTTCAGGTCTGCGTGGCTCTAGCTAAGTGGTGTAGGCTATAGGATAAACATATGTCTGTGTATGTTTGGTGAAAACAGGAAAAGTGTGGTGAGCTGCTGCTGACACTTTCCATTTCACTGCTGCTTCCGTTACAGCCCTTGCTGTTTCAGTTTGAGGTGCTGTCATTTTGGTCTGAATAACAGATACCATATTTATAGAACACCTCATTTGACACTATAATACTAGTTGTTCTAACATGGCATTAGGTCTGTCGGGTTGGTGTGAGTCAGAAAAATCTAAGGTTGTTATGGTTCTTCTTTTGATCTGAGTATTATTTACATAGGAAAGATATTCAGCTCCATATTATTAGGAGCAAGACTGTCTGCAGTGCTGCAGACCAGTTGACCTCTGAATCAGAACTATGTCTGCTGCAGGAAGGATTAGGGGAAACTGATGGCTTCATTCTCTTGTTAACTTGGTGTAGGCAGCTCAGCCCTACCAACACGCACGCTTTCTCACAATGGAAAACACAATGGAACGAACGTACTAGGTGTATGAGATGGCTTTGTTCTTGCTCTTCACTTAGCCTACACGGTACACCCACTATTCACACACACGCTGGGACTTCAGAATACTTGCTCTTATTACAGGAGAGAATGGGACATTTTATACAGTTTGACAACTGTTGTTATTTTTGAATTAGAGAGTTGAGCGTTTGTCTGTAGAGACACAGGGGATAATCAATAGAAATGGAGCCACACACACACACTTTATTGAACATGTGTGTGTGTTAACCTTTTTGTTTATTTGTGTAACCAGAGCGAGCATCCCTGCCCAGGAACATGATAGAGAACAGTATGTTTGAGGAGGAACCTGACGTGGTGGACCTGGCTAAAGACTCTACAGCCTTCCCGGTAATACATACTATACAGCACTGACATTAACCCATCCACCCATCAGTTGTATCGTCTCTTCTAACTGTTTGACTTTTTCCAGATTTTCACATTGTCCCCCCTCTTCCACCTCCCTCCAGGCGTTGGAACCAGATGAGGTGGTGTACGAGCCCCGTAGCTCCCGTCTGCTGGTGCGAGGTCTGGGAGAGAACGACCTGGACGATGAGGAGGAGGACTATGAGTCGTCAGCCCGCCTACTCGGCATGTCCTTCATTAACAGAAGCTCCACCCACAATCCTAGCTCCTCCCCTTACAACAGACAGGCTCCACCCAGGTCATTTTTACTTTTCAAACCCAATCAAACTTTATTTAAAGTGAATTTAAACATCCCAGTACACTTTACAGTAAATTTAAAAACAAACATAAACAGTAATATTATAGTTATAGATTTGTAAATACTGTTTTTTGTTTTTTGGCCAGGTTATGTTCCTGCCCCTCGGCTCGTATGCTGGTGGTGGGCGTGTTCATCTTGGTACTGGTCGCATCCATGGCGATGGCTCTCTACTTCCTGCCTGGCTGTACCTTCACTAAGGTAGGGGTGTGTGTGTTGGAGTGTCGGGGGTTTGTGTATGTGAAAAGTGTGTGGCTCCTGCATTGGCCTCCACAGGTACGGGAAGTGGTACCAGTGCCAAAAGGGCAAGATGGTATGTGTATACAGTTGAAGTCGGAAGTTTACATACACCTTAGCCAAATACATTTAGCCAAATACATTTTCACAACTCCTGACATTTAATCCTAGTAAAAATACCCTGTCTTGGGTCAGTTAGGATCACCACTTTATTTTAAGAATGTGAAATGTCAGAATAATAGTAGAGAGAATTATTTATTTCAGCTTTTATTTCTTTCATCACATTCCCAGTGGGTCATAAGTTTACATACACTGAATTAGTATTTGGTAGCATTGCCTTTAAATTGTTTAACTTGGGTCAAACGTTTCGGGTAGCCTTCCACAAGCTTTCCACAATAAGTTGGATGAATTTTGGCCCATTCCACCTGACAGAGCTGGTGTTACTGAGTCAGGTTTGTAGGCCTCCTTGCTCACACACGCTTTTTCAGGTCTGCCCACACATTTTCTATAGGATTGAGGTCAGGGCTTTGTGATGGCCACTCCAATACCTTGACTTTGTTGTCCTTAAGCCATTTTGCCACAACTTTGGAAGTATGTTTGTGGTTAATGTCCATTTGGAAGACCCATTTGCGACCAAGCTTTAACTTCCTGACTGATGTCTTGATGTTGTTTCAATATATCCACATACTTTTCCTGCCTCATGATGCCATCTATTTTGTGACGTGCACCAGTCCCTCCTGCAGCAAAGCACCCATGATGCTGCCACCCCCGTGCTTCACGGTTGGGATGGTGTTTTTCAGCTTGCAAGCCTCCCCCTTTTTCCTCCAAACATAACGATGGTCATTATGGCCAAACAGTTCTATTTTTGTTTCATCAGACCAGAGGACATTTCTCCAAAAAGAGTGATCTTTGTCCCCATGTGCAGTTGCAAACCGTCTGTCTTTTTATGGGGTTTTTGAAGTGGTGGCTTCTTCCTTGCTGAGCGGCCTTTCAGGTTATGTCGATATAGGACTCGTTTTACTGTGGCTATAGATACTTTTGTACTTGTTTCCTCC
The DNA here is from genome assembly GCF_018296145.1 of Oncorhynchus tshawytscha. NCBI lineage: Eukaryota > Metazoa > Chordata > Actinopteri > Salmoniformes > Salmonidae > Oncorhynchus > Oncorhynchus tshawytscha. The sequence goes on along the minus strand of NC_056440.1, from coordinate 25,838,971 downwards.
AGCATCATCTGCTGTTCTGGGATCGATTTGCACTTTCCCACCAAAGTACGTTCATCTCTAGGAGACAGAACGTGTCTCCTTCCTGAGCGGTATGATGGCTGGTGGTACCATGGTGTTTATACTTGCGTACTATTGTTTGTACAGATGAACGTGGAACCTTCAGGCATTTGGAAATTGCTCCCAAGGATGAACCAGACTTGGGGAGGTCCCTAATTTTTTTTCTGAGGTCTTGGCTGATTTCTTTTGATTTTCCCATGATGTCAAGCAAAGAGGCACTGAGGTTTGAAGGTATGCCTTGAAATACATCCACAGGTACACCTCCAATTGACTCCAATGATGTCAATTAGCCTATCAGAAGCTTCTAAAGCCATGATGTTATTTTCTGGATTTTTCCAAGCTGTTTAAATGCATAGTGAATTTAGTGTATGTAAACTTCTGACCCACTGGAATTGTGATTAAGTGAAATAATCTGTCTGTCAACAATTGTTGGAAAAATGACTTGTGTCGTGCACAAAGTAATGTTCTAACCGACTTGCCAAAACTATAGTTTGTTAACAAGACTTTTGTGGAGTGGTTGACAAACGAGTGTTAATGACTCCATCCTAAGTGTATTTAAACTTCAGACTTCAACTGTATACACGGTGCCTTCAGAAAGTATTCATACATCTGGACTTATTCCACATTTTGTTGTGTTACAGCCTGAATTTAAAATGCATTAAATTGCCTCGTACCTCTGCACATTGATCTGGTACTGGTACTCCCTGTATATAGCTCCATTCTTGTGTATTTTATTTTATTCCTCTCGTGTTCGTTACTATTTTATTTTTGATTATTTTTGCATTGTTGGGGAAGGTTCGTAAGCAAGCATTTCATTGTCAAGTCTATACCAGTTGTATTCGGCGCATTTGATAAATATAATTTGATTTCAAACATGTATTTTTTTTCCTCACGCATCTACACACAATACCCCAGAATGACAAGGGAAAACAAGTTTTTAGAAATTTTACAAATTTATCAAAAAATTAAATACAGACATCACATTTCCCTAAGTATTTACTCCACTGAATTAATACATGTTAGAATCACCTTTGGCAGTGATTACAGCTGTGAGTCTTTCTGGGTAAGTCTCTAAGAGCTTTGCACACCTGGATTGTACATTATTTGCAAATTATTCACAAATTATTCAAACCCTGTTTTAGGTTATTGTCCTGCTGAAAGGAGAATGTATCTCCCAGTGTCTGTTGGAAAGCAGACTGAACCAAGTTTTTCTTTAAGGTTGTGCCTGTGCTCTATTCCGTTTATTTTTATCCCCAAAAAACTTCCTAGTACTTTCCGATGACATGCATACCCATAACAAGATGAAGCCACCAACATGCTTGAACATATGAAGAGTGGTACTCAGTGATGTGTAGGATTTGCCCCAAACATAATGCTTTGTATTCTGGACATAAAGTTAATTTCTTTGCCAAGTTTTTGCACTTTTACTTTAGTGCCTTAGGATGCATGTTTTAGAATATTTATATTCTGGTCAGGCTTCCTTCTTTTCACTCTGTAATTTAGGTTAGTATTTTAGAGTAACTACAATGTTAATGATCCATCTTAAGTGTTCACCTATCACAGCCATTAAACACTGTACCTGTTTATAAAGTCACCATTGGTCTCATGGTGTAATCCCTGAGCGGTTTCCTTCCTCTCTGGTAACTGAGTTAGGAAGGACTCCTGTATCTGTATAGTGGCTGGGTGTAATGATACACCATCAAAGTGTAATTATTAACTTCACCATGATCAAAGGAATATTCAATGTCTGCTTCTTTTTATTTTTCCCACCTAGAAGGTGCCCTTCTTTGCGAGGCATTGGAAATCCTCCCAGGTCTTTGTAGTTGAATCTGTTCTTGAAATTCACTGTTCGACTGAGGGACCTTACAGATAAGTGTATGTGTGGGGTACAGAGTTGAGGTAGTCATTCAAAAACCATGTTAAACACAATTATTTCACACAGAGTGAGTCCATGCATCTTAATACGGTATGTGACTTGTTAAGCACGTTTACTCCTGAACTTATTTAGACTTGCCATAACGAAGGGGCTGAATACTTACTGACTCAAAACATTTCAGCTTTAATTTTGAATGAATTTGTAAAAAAATTGAAAAACATAATTCCACTTTGACATTCTGGGGTATTGTGTGTGTGTGTAGTGCAGTGACACACATTGTCAATTGAATCAATTTAAAATGCAGGCTGTAACACAACAAATACTTTCTGAAGTAACTGTGTATATTCACTGTGTTGATCCTCTTTCTCCCCAGGCTGGCTGTGGTAAGGCTAACTCCTCCACTCCTATGGAGCCATCCTATCCTAACAGCACCAATGGGGAGCTGTTTCCCTGGAATGAGATCCGACTCCCAGCCAGTGTACGGCCTGTGAACTATGACCTCTCCTTGACCCCTAACCTGACTTCCATGACCTTCACTGGCCGCACTGTCATCAACATGACAATACTACACGACACCAAGCGCATAGTTCTGCACAGCTCTGAACTCATTATCACCAAGGCAACCTTCCAGGTAGTCTATGATCAGCCGTGCCATTGCTATTTACTCGAAAATAATATGAAGAGAAATAAATCTTTATAGGTTTCGATTTTTGACTGTAATTATTCTGATATTAATGCACAGTGTGTAACTGTCTCACTAGCAGTGTAGAGAGAGTAAGATTTGCTTCCCCTGTGAAGATAAATTGTTTTACCTCGATAATGAGGTTTTCCCTAGATGGTGATGTTTTCCCTAGATGGTGATGTTTTCCTTGCTCAGTAATGATTTATTAGATAATGTTTTACCTTATTAAATGCTGTTTTTAATATAACCCTTCCAGGTTGGAGAGGATAAGAGTGTTGAGGTGAAGGTGTTGGAGTATAAACCATGGCAGCAGATAGCTGTCAGCTTCCTAGAGGATCTGAAGGTAGGCCAGGTGTGTGTGTTAACGTTGGACTACGCAGCCAACCTCTCACACACCTATGACGGCTTCTACAACAGCTCCTACAACGACAAGACTGGAGCCAAGAGGTAAGCAAAATTATTTTTAAAACTATGTACTAAAGTTTGCTCTAAAAATAACATAACTCCAGGTGAATGCAGTGAGATGCATTCTGTAATAGTGTGTAAACTTGACAATGTTTGTTGACGTAGTAAACTACAACTCCAGTTTGAGCCTCTCTGTGTGTGACTCTGGTCACCGTCTCCTCAGGGTCCTAGCTGCCACCCAGTTTGAGCCCCAGGCAGCCAGGAAGGCCTTCCCCTGTTTTGACGAGCCGGCTTTTAAAGCCACTTTCCTGGTCAGGATCACAAGGGAGCCTGGATACATCACTCTGTCCAACATGCCCCAGGTACTGTGTGTGTGTGTGCTTGAGAGTTTGCCTGCACCAGTGTATTTTTAAGTGGTAAACCTGCATCAATACATTACAAAATCAAATACGTGATATCAAGTGATTACTGGAGACACTTGACATGAAGAATGCCAGTGATTAAATAACCTGTTAATATAACTGTTGTTGTGTTCCCCAGGCTAAGACGACTACATTACCCAGCGGCCTATTGGAGGATGAGTTTGAGCAGACTGGCGTTAATATGAGCACCTACCTGGTGGCCTTCATCGTAGCCAACTTCACCAGCATTACTAGAAACGTCTCCAATACACTGGTACGTACAGAATCGCTGCCTCACAATCTATTCACACTATTTATATGACCTGCAAAACACTGGAATGCAACTGTCTACTCTGTGCCTATCCCCCTATTTTGGGATCTAATGTATTTATTCCATTTCTATGGTGTGTGTGTGTTCTAGGTGTCAGTGTACTCTGTGCCAGAGAAGAAGGAACACACACACTATGCTCTGGACACAGCCTCCACGCTGCTGCACTTCTACAACACCTTCTTTCACATTGACTACCCTCTGAGGAAACTAGGTGGGAGGTGACTCAAGACACAACACACAGACACTCAGCCTTCACACAATAAACCCATCGATTAGGGATAAAATTTTAAAAAAAATCCATTTTGGATTAAGGCTGTAATGTAACAAAATGTGTAAAAAGTCAAGGGTTCTGAATACTTTCTGAATGTATTCAGAATCCTTGACTTGTATTGTAGATTCATTTGAAAATGTGTGAGAAAAGTGTAATATTTTCGATAATGAGACACAAAATATGCCTTGGTATTTACCCCTCCACCTTTCCGTCCCTCTCTCTCTACTCTTCCTTCCTTCTCTCCACCTCCTCCAGACCTGGTTGCTATCCCAGACTTTCTGGCAGGGGCGATGGAGAACTGGGGTCTGATCACCTTTAGAGAGACCAGCCTGCTGGTGGGAAACCAGTCCTCTCCTCTCGACAAACAACTCATCGCTAACGTCGTAGCCCACGAGCTCGCTCACCAGGTGTGTGTTTGTCTGATGTGTTTGTCTGGTGTGTGTGTGTGTGTAGGCTACTATAAGGTGATGGAACATATGTGTATGTATCTCAGCAGTCTTAATGCTGTTTTGATGTTTGGTCATAAAACTGTTCTAATTCCGTTGTAATGTTGTGTGTCAGTGGTTTGGGAACCTGGTGACGATGCGTTGGTGGAATGACCTGTGGCTGAACGAAGGCTTCGCCACCTACTGGCAGTACACGTCCCTAATGACAGAGTTCCCACAGCTGGACCTAGTAAGCAGCACCAGGTCACACATGCAGGTGCTGTGTCAGTGTAGGTTTAGATAACCGTGGATTGATGATCCTTCTTCTCTGTCTCCAGGGCAATGTGTTCCTGGGGGTGCGCTTTAAGGCCTTGGCCAAAGATTCTTTAAACTCCTCCCACCCAGTGTCAGTGTCGTCCCAGGTGACCACACCTGAGCAGGTGTCTGAGATGTTTGACTCTGTCACCTATGAGAAGGTACAGTCTTGAGCTTTACTCACAAATGTGCTTAACATTTTATTGATTAGTAGAGCGAAGGATATTGGTGCTGTAGTCACATCAGTAATGTGTCTGTCTGTGACTGTCTGTCCATGTGTGTCTGTCTCTAGGGTGCTTCCCTCCTGCTGATGTTGAAAACCACTCTGCCAGACGGTCAGTTCAGGAAAGGACTCATAAAATACCTGGATAAATACAGAGGATCTAACACTGTTACTGAAGATCTCTGGAACAGTCTCACCCAGGTAGGTGTGGTCTGTCTGAGACACTCTATCTCCGTTTCCTGATTAGTTATTTTCACAGGTTCCTTATTTTGCGGCTGTAAAATCTGCCGCCATATCCTTCCTCTTTTCACAATGGTCACCCTGGCTGTGTATTAAGTGTGTGTGTCTTGTCTGTTGTATTAAGTGGGCGTCTGTTGTATTAGTACTACTGATGCTGATACTCCATCTCTCTCCCATGGTGATGAGTAGTCAAATTAGTAGATTCTTTATATTTATTATTGCTGTTTGTTGGTTCTGGATGCTGCAGGCCCAGATGCTTCCCCAGCAGGAGAGTGTGTCAGACATGATGAGAACATGGACGCTGCAAAACGGCTTCCCATTAGTCACCGTCAGCCGCAAGGGTGGTCACGTGACGCTCACGCAGGAACACTTCCTGCTCTCCGCAGACAACGCCACACACACCTCTAAGTGAGACATGCACGCACATGCACACACACATTCACACACTCTCACGCACTCGCTCTCTCACACACTCGCTCTCAATCACACACTCTCTCACACATACACACACACACACATTCAGACCAACCTTTCTTTGTGTTCTCCTCAGCCTGTGGCATATCCCCGTGACGTATGTGAATGACAGCTGTAGCTCTGCCCCTTCCTGCAGACAGATCTTCACGCTGAGAAATAAGACAGGTAAATAATAAGGCCTGGAAAATAATAAGACCGGTAAAACTCTGTACATTCAGCTCTGTAGTTGTCAGTGATCTTGACTAACTTCATGAATTGTCTAATTCAAGCAAGCCTTTATGATTTTAATTGCTTGTGATACATATTTATACAGTGCATTCAGAAAGTATTCAGACCCCTTGACTTTTTCCACATTTTGTTACGTTTCAGCCTCATTCTAAAATGGAATTAATTGTTTTTGTCCCCTCGTCAATCTACACACAATACACCATAATGACAAAGCAAAAACAAAATTGTTGCCAATTTATTTAACCCCCAATTTATTGCATAAGTATTCAGACCCTTTACTTAGTACTTTGTTGAAGCACCTTTGGCAGCGATCACGGCATCGAATTTTGTTCCTCATCGTCTGAGAGTCTTTAGGTGCCTCATGGCAAACTCCTAGTGGGCTGTCATGTGCCTTTTACTGAGGAGTGGCTTCCATCTGGCCATTCTACCATAAAGGTCTGATTTAAAAAAAAAAACATTTTACCTTTTATTTAACCAGGTAGGCAAGTTGAGAACAAGTTCTCATTTACAATTGCGACCTGGCCAAGATAAAGCAAAGCAGTTCGACACATACGACACAGAGTTACACATGGAGTAAAACAAACATACAGTCAATAATACAGTAGAAACAAGTCTATATACGATGTGAGCAAATGAGGTGAGAAGGGAGGTAAAGGCAAAAAAAGGCCATGGTGGCAAAGTAAATACAATATAGCAAGTAAAACACTGGAATGGTAGATTTGCAGTGGAAGAATGTGCAAAGTAGAAATAAAAATAATGGGGTGCAAAGGAGCAAAATAAAAAAATAAAATTAAAATAAATACAGTAGGGAAAGAGGTAGTTGTTTGGGCTAAATTATAGGTGGGCTATGTACAGGTGCAGTAATCTGTGAGCTGCTCTGACAGCTGGTGCTTAAAGCTAGTGAGGGAGATGAGTGTTTCCAGTTTGAGATTTTTGTAGTTCGTTCCAGTCATTGGCAGCAGAGAACTGGAAGGAGAGGCGGCCAAAGAAAGAATTGGTTTTGGGGGTGACCAGAGAGCTATACCTGCTGGAGCGCGTGCTACAGGTGGGTGATGCTATGGTGACCAGCGAGCTGAGATAAGGGGGGACTTTACCTAGCAGGGTCTTGTAGATGACATGGAGCCAGTGGGTTTGGCGACGAGTATGAAGCGAGGGCCAACCAACGAGAGCGTACAGGTCGCAATGGTGGGTAGTATATGGGGCTTTGGTGACAAAACGGATGGCACTGTGATAGACTGCATCCAAAATTGTTGGAGTGCTGCAGAGATGGTTGTCCTTCTGGAAGGTTCTCCCATCTCTACAGAGAAACCCTGGAGCTCTATCAGGTTCTTGGTCACCTCCTTGACCAAGGCCCTTCTCCCCTAATTGCTCAGTTTGGCCTAGCGGCTAACTCTAGGAAGATTCTTGGTGGTTCCAAACATCTTCAATTTAAGAATGATGGAGGCCACTGTGTTCTTCAGAATCTTCAATGCTGCAGACATTTTTTGGTTACCTTTCCCAGATCTGTGCCTTGACACAATCCTGTCTCAGATCTGTATAGACAATTCCTTCGACCTCATGGCTTGGTTTTTGTTCTGACATGCACTGTCAACTGTGGGACCTTATATAGACAGGTGTGTGCCTTTCCAAATCATGTCCAATCAATTGAATTTACCACAGGTGGACTCCAATCAAGTTGTAGAAACATCTCAAGGATGATCAATGGAAACAGGATGCACCTGAGCTCAATTTCAAGTCTCATAGCAAATGGTCTGAATACTTATGTAAATAAGGTATTTCTGTTTTTTTATTTTTAATACATTTGCTAAAATGTCTTGATCCTGTTTTCACTTTCTCATTATGGGGTATTGTGTGTAGATTGCTGAGGATTTAATAAAAAATGTAATAATCCGTTTTAAAATAAGGCTGTAACGTAAGAAAATGTGTAAAAAGTCAAGGGGTCTGAATACTTTCCGAAGGCACTGTATATAGTAGCCTGCTGGTTGTATGCGCTGAGGTTCTAGGTAAAAGCATGACCATGTGTCTAAGTGCATTATTATGTGTTTCCAATTAGCGACTCTGAATGTGTCGGACAGTGTGAAGTGGCTGAAGTTCAACTACATGAACACGGGCTTCTATATAGTTCACTATGGAGACGAGGGCTGGGCCACTCTCATAGATGCTCTTAAGACTGATATCAACACACTCACACCCCACGACCGCGCTTCACTCATACACAACATCTTTGCCCTGTCCAGGTCAGTGTGTGTGTTTGTACTGTGGCATGGTACGCTCAATGATCATAGTAGCTGGGAGATGGATGTCTGTCTCTCAGAAAGACTCGATTCATTTTTCTTTATGTGGTCGATGCTGTAAAAAATAATATTCTGAGTCAACCTACCTGGTAAAATAAGGTTATAAATAGATTATACATAGATTCATCTATTTTTAACCTCATTTTACCAGGTAGGATGACTGAGAACACATTATTTTAACAGCAATGTCCACTTTTTAAAAAAAGAAGTCATAATTGGAGGCCTGTCTTAATACTCTGCCTGGACTTGTACAATTGCGTGAATGTCTGCATTTTAGTTCCACAGACACAAATAGACAGAATTCATTCAGATCTATTGTCTATTTTTCTCTTCCCCTCATCAGACTGGGTCGTGTGTCCTTCCGTCAAGTTTTAAATCTGTTGGACTATGCCACCAATGAGACTGAGACTGCTCCTCTGACAGAGGCCCTGTCACAGCTCAGCTCTGTCTACAGACTACTGGACAAGAGACAGGAGCAAAGACTGGTGGCCCGCATGAAAGTAAATGCACACACACACACACTAGATTGTCAGGTACCTTGTTTTGGAGCCTAGTCTCACCATTTGGGACACACTGACTGTGCTTTCACTTTGTAATGTGTGTTTCAGGTGTACATTTGGGGTCATTTTGGCCAACTGATGGACAGTCAGGACTGGGGAGAGGAGGAGAGTGTGTCCAAACAGGAGCTGAGGTCAGTCCTGCTAGAGATGGCCTGTAGTCTGGGACGGCAGAACTGTACTGACCAGGCCACCGCCCTCTTCGACCAGTGGACCAACTCCAACCAAACCAAACCGTAGGTACACACACCAATTGACTTTAGAGTTTATAATAAAGAATATATATATTTTTGCTGGTTTAAAAATATATATACTTTTAAGTTTTTTGGCCGCCATGGTCCTTCATCCGTAGTAAAGCTAGATATCTATTCTATAGTGATCTTGTGGTGCTCTGTTGTCTCCTCCAGGATCCCAGGTGATTTGCAGCGAGTGGTGTTCTCTACAGCGGCCCAGTCTGACCTCAGATGGCTTTCTCTCATGGAGGCATACAGTTCCACCACATATGACTCTGAGAAACGCAAGATACTGCAGGCCCTGGCCTCCACACAGGACCCACAAAGCATCGTATGGTAAGGGTGTACTCAAGCTGATCTTCCCCCTGAAGCTAGGACAGAAGAGTCCCTTCCCATCTTCCTGAAAACATCTGAAACCCTACCTCTTCAAGGAGTATTTTAAATACCCTCTCCCCTCTTCTCGCACCCCCTCCTCGCACCCCCTCATGCCCGAGGCTTTCGTGAACTAACATTCGCACTTCACTTTTTGCTCCCTTACTAGATCTGACTTTACTGATAGCTACTTTATTGGGGAAAAAGTGCACTTACTATGACTGAGATAGGTAGGTGGGACAACCACTTATCTTAGGATGAATGGACTAACTATGTCGCTCTGGATAAGAGTGTCTGCTAAATGACTAAAATGTATAATGTGCCTAAGCTGTGCCCAGATATGTTTGTAGCGGCCTATGGTGTGTGTCTCTGCATCACTCTAAACACCTCCTCCTTCAGGATTCTGAGCACGGGGCTCGAGGGAGGGATTATCCAGACCCAGGAGCTGCCATTGGTCATCAGCACCATGAGTGACGGCTTCGCTGGCCACTTGCTCGTCTGGGACTTTGTCAAAGAGAACTGGGACAGGATCATAGAGAAGTGAGTGCCACCTTATTCATAAGAGCAATTATACACTGAGTGTACAAAACATTAAGAACACCTGCTTGTTCCATGACAGACTGACCAGGTGAAAGCTATGATCCCTTTTTAATGTCACTTGTTAAATCCACTTCAATACGTGTTGATGAAGAGGAGGAGACCGGTTAACCTGTCTAGGACTAGTGGAACACCCCCCGCAACAGCCAGTGAAAGTGCAGGGCGCCAAATTCAAAATGACAATCTCTTAATTAAAATTCCTCAAGCATACAAGTATTTTACACCATTTTAAAGATAGAATTCTCGTTAATCCAGCCACAGTGTCTGATTTCAAAAAGGATTTACAGCGAAAGCACCACAAACGATTATGTTAGGTCACCACCAAGCCACAGAAAAACACAGCCATTTTTCCAGCCAAAGAAAGTCACAAAAAGCAGAAAGAGATAAAATTCATCACTAACCTTTGATCTTCATCAGATGACACTCATAGGACTTCATGTTACACAATACATGTATGTTTTGTTTGATAAAGTTCATATTTATATAAAAAAATCTGAGTTTACATTGGCGCGTTACGTTCAGTAGTTCTAAAACACACAGTGATATTGCAGAGAGCCACATCAATTTAAACATTGATAAAGATACGACTATTATACATGGAACTTTAGATAAACTTCTCCTTAATGCAATCGCTGTGTCAGATTTTTTTAAAACTTTAACGGAGAAAGCAAACCATGCAATAATCTGAGTACAGCCTTGAGACAACAAAGCAGACAAAAAGATACCCGCCATATTGGGTAGTCAACATTACTCAGAAATGGCATTTTTAATATTCACTTACCTTTGATGATCTTCATCAGAATGCACTCCCAGGAATCCCAGTTACACCATAAATGTTTTATTTGTTCGATAATGTCCATCAGTTATATCCAAATATCTTATTTTGTTCGGGCGCTTTGTAAACAAATCCAAAAGCGCATTCAGGTCGCGTCAAACATCGGACGAAAAGTTCAAAAAGTTCCGTTACAGCCCGTAGAAACATGCCAACCTAAGTATGGAATCAATCTTTAGGATGTTTTTAACATAAAACTTCATTAATGTTTGTACAAATGAAGTGGAACGTAGCTACCTTTCACGTGAGCGCGCCAGACCGAGGCTGTGACACTCTGACAGACCACTCACTCAAAAAGCTCTTATGAGCCCCTCCTTTAGAGTAGAATCACCAAAACAGTTTGTAAATACTGTTGACATCTAGTGGAAGCCTTGGGAAGTAAAACATAACTAATATCACCCTGTATCTTCAATGGGGAATGAGTTGAAAAACTACAAACCTTAGATTTCCCACTTCCTGGTTTGATTTTTCTCAGGTTTTCGCCTGAGTTCTGTTATACTCACGGACATCATTCAAACAGTTTTAGAAACTTCAGAGTGTTTTCTATCCCATACTAATAATAATATGCATCTGGGACAGAGTATGCTCAACAGCTTCCTGTGTGTATCAAGAATGGTCCACCACCCAAAGGACATCCAGCCAAGTTGACACAACTATGGGAAGCATTGGAGACAACATTGGCCAGCATCCCTGTGGAACGCTTTCGCCACCTTGTAGAGTCCATGCCCTGATGAATGGAGGCTGTTCTGGGGGCAAAAGGGGGGGCAACTCAATATTAGGAAGGTGTTCCTAATGTTTGGTATAGTCAGTGCACATTTACATACTTACAGCATCAACCGACAGAACAATGGGCCCAAAAACAATAGTTTCCCAATCAATATCAGTGGGCCTGTTTCAATTGGCTCTTGTGGAGAAGTGGCTAGTTTCTATTGGCTGTTGTGAAGTAATGGCCTGTTTTTGATTGGCTGTGTGTGTAGGTTCCCAGTGGGGTCCTATCCCATCCAAAGCATAATCAAGTCCACTACCTCCCAGTTCTCCACTCAGACACACCTGGAGGAGGTGAGCTTACACCTCAGAACCATGCCGACTCTATATCATGTGTCTGTGTATCAGATGCCTAGTGCATGTTGGTCTTCTGTCATGTCAACTGTGTGTGTGTGTGTAGGTCCAGGGTTTCTTCTCCAATCTGAAGGAGCGGGGGTCTCAGATGCGTAGCGTCCAGGAGGCTTTAGAGACCATCAGACTGAACCAGCTCTGGATGGACAGGAACCTCCCAACACTCAGAATATGGCTCTAACATGGCTGCTTGGCAACTGTCACTCCCGGCAACCTGCTCCGAGGGGCATGTTGCCATGGCAACCACCGTGTTTGCACTATAGTAGGGCTTGTGTCTCAAATGACATCATATTCCCCATATAGTGGCTACTTTATTTTTTCACTATGATCAAGAGTAGTTCACTATATAGGGAACAGGGTCCTATGAGTTGTAGTAGCCAGCTCAGGGTTGCTCTAGAGATTGTGTATCTGACCCCGTATCAATCAGACTCTAACTCCTCTCTCTCTATGCTGTCGACCAAACCTTCACACCGCTTTCAACACAACAGCATGCCTGGACACACAACAGAGTGTCTATCTTTCAAACTCAACGTGCTTCACATTGTATGGAGGCAACTCACCCCTTCCACCACCCCCTAGTGCTGTAGCATCCACCTGAGAAAGGACAAGGAATACAGGAAGAGAACATGCTGTGTAATCAGCGCTGGCAACATGTCATCAGTATGTGTCACCTGTGAAACTCTCATGGCTCAGTGACTAATTGTGCTCTCTCAGGCCCTGGCCCCAACTCCAGCCTCCACATGACTGTCCTACTGTCTGGGGGAGGGGGAGAATGTCTGTTGAAGGCCAGAGTAAGGCTACAGAGCTGACGCACAATACAAAGGGGTTAGGTGACAGTGTACAGTAGACACGCTCAGCAGGCTACAGCCAGAACGTGTATATGTTGAAGAAAAATACCTTACTGTTTAGATCAGTGGTGTCCCCCCAAAAATGTGGGACTAAAAATGACTAAAACCAAATTGAAACTGTAAAAATGCTAATGGCGCTATATTTATAGCGTTTATTGACTGTCCAGCTCACTAATAATAACAGAAATGAAAACTAGACAGTCGGGGAGCATCAAAAATTCTCAAAATAATGGATAGAGGACTATTTTTTTTTTGCAGATTTTGGCACTTTTTAAGTATTTGTTTTTAAAGAGCGAATGTGGCCCTCAGGGTAAAATGAGTTTGAGACACCTGGTTTAAATGCTCCCAAAGTGAAACTCTACCACATTTCTACCACTGTCGGTCTGTTAGTTAGACCTCAAGAAGTGTTTTGGTCTGTTGGTATAAACCAGGGGACAACGTTTGGTTTGGCCCGCAAGGACCACTAGGGGGCCCCCGACTGACTTCCTTTTTTAGGAAGTCAGTCGGGTTCACAACTTACTGTTACGAGATACCATAGTAGAATACATAATGTGTCATTTCAAAATTTGGTAGTGCCTCAGCAGTTTTCCTCTCGTTATGTCAGTCACTGACAGTCAATCAACTAGCCCATGTCAGCTAACATCGATTGCTAGGTAAGTTAGTCTAGCCAGCTATCTAAACCTTGTAGTAATCATAGCCGAATTACTGACTGGGCATCCAAGGCCCAGGGGCCCTGACCTCCAGGGGGCCCCTCGTTTAATTTTGTTATTCACTCTCACAGATATCATAGGAACATGGCATAAGCCATAGCAGACTGTGTAGAACTGCAGGGAATTAGCATTAAATGTGGCAAAATGTCTCACCATCCCATGGAAAAATGTGTACAATCACATGAAATTAGTAATGTTGAATTGCTGAAAATCTGCTTTAAAATATTGGCAATCAGAATGTGTTGTTAGGTGTCAAGTTATACGGCTACGATTTGATTCATGTTTCAAGAACCTAAAAAGCTATTGTTTACCTTTTTAAAAATATTTCTAAATAAATGATTTCTTTTTTTGGGCTGCAGCTCATCACTCAGAATATATTTTGGTACACCAAGCCCAAGAGTTTGAGCCCCCCTGGTGTAAACGTTGGGTGAACTAAACACCCCGGCACTTCTGTTGAAGTAACTGTCATTGTTATATTTTGACAGTTAATGTCATACATTCATGTTTATCTAACAATGGTTTCAGTAACTGGCCTGCTGTCTAACTTTATTCAGATTGAAGGAGTATAGTTAAGACCGCTTTCCGCTTTTCCCTTGCAATCTGTGTCCAGAATATTTCACTCTCACAAATGCTTGTGAAGATGTAATGCTACTACTATCCTTACGTTGCTTTTTGATCATGTTTTCTGTGCGTGCAGATTTTTTCTTTCGTTTTTGATGTTTGGTTTTGGTTGTATATATGGTGTGTAGTGTGATGCCTCAGATGTATGAGTCCTGGTCAAATTCTTTTAATGGTTTTGTTTTTACTAAAGAACAAAGTGTACTGATGAATGTGAGGTCACTTCAAGGGCTCAGGATCTTGTATGAAACACAGCTAACTGTAGATCCATATTAGGGTTGGGTGGCTGCACCATGGTTCTTTTCAATTTAAATGGTGGTAATAATGAAATCAACAACTTCTTTAAATAATAATGTAAGTTTTTAAAGTACAGGGTTGCCTGATTGTTTCTGTCTTTTCCATTTAAGGAGTTTAGTGAGTGACCTAACAGTGTTGCGTCTGTAGACCTGGGTAGTGCAGTTTTAGCTGTGTCTGTAGTCCAACAGTCTTCTGTCGTTGGTTAGCCTGGCTTAGTGGGCTAGGTTACGTTGTCTCACTATGTGCGAGCTCTATGGTACTCCGATGTCTATTGTAGCCCTGTTGTTTTCAACTCTGTGTGGAAGATGATTGTATCAGCCTCCCGTCTGACTCTGGGTAGAAGATGATTGTATCAGCCTTCCGTCTGACTCTGGGTAGAAGTTCCCTGTAGGAACAGATCTATGATCAGTTACACAACAATTCAGACCTTAATCAAATATAAAACTGACCTTGGATCAGTGTCTAGGGCACAGTTAAATGAGGAGGACGGGCTTCTGGTAATGGCTGGACCAGAATAATGGTATCAAATGTATCGAACACAGCTTCCATGTGTTTTGATGCCATTCCAATTCCTCCGTACCAACCATTATTTTGAGCCGTCCTCTCCTCAGCAGCCTCCACTGGTCTAGAGGTAACTACCTCCTCTCTGCTGCAGCAGCATTGGCTCAGATGTTGGCAACCACTGAATGTCCTCAAGGAGCTCTTCTATTACATAACAACATGACAAATGAATATCTGAGCTTCTAATGTAGCTTCTCTTCTAATCTAAAGCCTCAGAGGTCTGTAGCTATGTCTCCTGTTTGGTACTGTCTCAATCTGAAGGAGGGTTTACTTCTCACTCTGAATGTTGTGATGTCATGTTGAAAACATTTGAACAGCTAGGTCGTATTGGCCGTTATGATATGTCTATTATGAAATCTATCTTGGGTGCAGAATTGTCAGTGTATTCCTATGCCAAGTCCACCTCGATTGTTGCTCATCATTTTAAACTGTTTTGCACTGGGGTTGAATGATGCTGAATATTGTCAGGCTCTTCATGTCATGAAAAAAAAGACGAATAAAATGTTTTCTGGACTTTCGCTGTTCTGTATTTGTGTGCTAAGCGTGGTCTGTGTTCAGCAGTTAGTGTTCGCTTGAGGCTTACCCAAATGTACTGCCTTTCTAGGGAGTTTTTCCTAGCCACCGTGCTTCTACACCTGCATTGCTTGCTATTTGGGGTTTTAGGCTGAGTTTCTGTACAGCACTTTGTGACATCAGCTGATGTAAGAAGGGCTTTCTAAATACATTGGATTGATATAAAGGTAATGTAGAATATACAGAGCTAGCACAGATATAACAATGACACAGATATTTCACTGGACGTATAACAGAAGCGTCCGTGTGGGGTTTCCCACTCACTACCAAATGATGTCATCAATGAAACATTTGATCTCAATACGGTTTTCTGCTCCCAAAACTAAAATCTGTGCAGAACAGAGTGGATAAAGATTTGTAGACTTTACCCTTTGCCAAAGTTGATTAAAAAATGTATTGTTTAGGAGTGCAAATACGAATTTAGTTATTGCACACTCGCACATCAGAGTAGGCGTTCCCTAACGGAAATATGCAAATATATGCTAGAATGCGCCAAAATGATCTCGCTAGCTCATTCTTGGCTATAACCATCTTGCTTGTTCTGCCCACTATGACTCATTTGTCCCATTGGTAATGACAGGCTGTGGTCTATCTTAGTTCTAAGAAATGTTTTGGAGCTGGTGTTCTGTTATTGGATTGTGTATGGTTAATTGCACAACTAGACCACCAGAGGATGCTCTTTCCCTCTCCCAGTGAGGCCTTGCTGTCCTTAGCCTTGTTCCTCATATCTATGGATGAGGGCACATTTTAATACAACATAGATATATTGTATGAAAACACAACCTTAAACTATTTATTTCATGTTTGTGCACCAATCAACTCCTGTCGTACGCTGGCTATGGGACTGTATACACTGAACAAAAATATAAACGCAAAATGTAAAGTGTTGGTCCCGTGTTTCATGAGCTGAAATAAAAGATCCCAGATATTATCAGTACGCACAAAAAGCTAATTTCTCTCAAATGTTGTGCACACATTTTGTTTACATTCCTTAGTGAGCATTTATTTGTCAAGATAATCCATCCACCTGACAGGTATGGCATATCAAACAGCTGATTAAAAAGCATGATCATTACGCAGGTGCTCCTTGTGCTGGGGACAAAAGGCCACTCTAAAATGTGCAGATTTGTCACACAACACAATGCCACAGATGTCTCAAGTTTTGAGGAAGCGTGCAATTGGCATTCTGACTGCAGGAATGTCCACCAGAGCTGTTGCCAGAGAATTTTGTAGTACGTCCAACTGATCTCACAACTGCAGACCAGGTGTATGGCGTTGTGTGGGCGAGTGGTTTGCTGATGTCAACGTTGTGAACAGAGTGCCCTGTGGCGGCGGTGGGTTATAATATGGGTAGGCATAATGAACACAATTGTGTTATATCTATGGCAATTTGAATGCACAGAGATACAGTAACGCGATCCTGAGGCCCATTGTAGTGCCATTCATCTGCCGCCATCACCTCATGTTTCAGCATGATAATGCATGGCCTGATCAACTCTTTGCAAAGGAAATGTCGCGCTGCATTATGTAAATGATGGTCACACCAGATACTGACTGGTTTTCTGATCCACACCCCTACCATGACAAATCTTTTCAACCTCCTGAGGGGAAAGAGGCGCTGTAGCGCTTTCTTCACAACTGTGCTAGTGTAAGAGGACCATGTTAAGTCCTTGGTGATGTGGGCAACGAGGAACTTGAAGCTCTTGACTCTCCACTACAGCCCTATCCATGTGGATGGGGATGTGCCTGCCCCTCCTTTTCCTGTAGTCCACGATCAGCTCCTTTGTTTTGCTGGTCTCTGACGACCTCCCTGTAAGCTGTCTCATCTTTGTCAATGATCAGGCCTATCGCCATCGTGTCGTCAGCAAACTTGATGATGGTGTTGGTGTCGTGCATGGCCATGCAGTTGCTAGTGAGCAGGTATAGGAGGGGACTAAGCACGCACCCATGAGGGCCCACTGTGTTGAAGGTCAGTGTGGCAGATGTGTTATCTACCCTCACCACTTGGAGGCGGCCCGCCAGACAGTCCAGGATCCAGTTGCAGAGGGAGGAGTTCAGTCCCAGGGTCCCGCGCTTGGTGAGGACTATGGTGTTGAATACTGAGCTGTAGTCAGCAACAACAGCATTCTCACATACTGTGGGTATTCCTATTGTCCAGGTGGGAGAGAGCAGTATGTAGGGAAATAGAGATTTCAGCATCTGTGGATCTGATGAGGCGGTATGCAAATCAACTGGGGCGGTATACAAATCTGTTGGGGTCCAGGGTGTCTAGGTTGATGGTGTTTGTGTGTGCCATGACCATGTCATTTAGGCAGGTTACCTTTGAGTTCTTAGGAACAGGGACAATGGTGTATGAGGACTAGTGTGGTGGAGATATGATGGTGGCATTTTCAAAGAGCAACAACTCTGAGCTTTTTTAAAAAATATATAATTTTAGCAGAATATAAACCAAGCTAATATAAAAGTACACAACTGTGGTAATATCCACTGTATAGCAGCCCAAGTTAAAAAATGAAAAATTTTAATATATTAAGTTGTATACTTTATCAGACCAGAGCATCTTGTTTCTCATGGTCTGAGACCTTTGGTGCCTTTTGGCAAACTCCAAGCGGGCTGTCATGTGCCTTTTTACTGAGGAGTAGCTTCCGTCTAGCAACTCTACCATAAAGGCCTGATTGTTGGAGTGCTGCAGAGATGGCTGTCCTTCTGGAAGGTTCTGCCATCTCCACAGAGGAACTCTGGAGCTCTGTCAGAGTGACCATCGGGTTCTTGTTCACCTTCCTGACCAAGGCTCTTCTCCCCCAGGTGGCCAGCTCTAGGAAGAGTTTTGGTGCCAAATTTGTCTTAACTCACATATGTTACATGCTCACTCTGTGTGAAATAATAGGGGTTGGCATGACTTTAAATGACTAACCCTTCCTCTGTTCCCCATACATACTGTACATCACCCATAAGGTCCCTCAGTCAAGTATTGTATTTCAACCACAGATTCAAAGACCAGGGAGCCTTTCAAAAGTCTCAAAGAAAGGCATTGATTGGTAGATAGGTGACAATGTCAAATCATACATTTGAATATCTCTTTAAGCATGGTCAAGTTAATAATTATGCTGTGGATGATGTATTAAAATTTTACTGCAGTGGGCTAAATCAGGGTCACACTGTGTTTTTTGATAGTCTTAAACAAATCTACTTTGAAACAAAAGTATACACTTCACACACATGGTTATGGGCTTAAATATTTTTGGGGCCTTTACATCTCATTCCAAAATCATGGGCATTAATATGGAGTTGGTCCTCCCTTTGCTGCTATAACAGCCTCCACACTTCTGGGAAGGCTTTCCTCTAGATGTTGGAACATTTCTGCACGTACTTGCTTCCATTCAGCCACGAGCATTAGTGAGGTCGGTCACTGATGATGGGCGATTAGACCTAGCTTGCAGTTGGTGTTCCAATTAATCCCAAAATGTTTGATGGGGATGAGGTCATGGCTCTGTGCAGGCCAATCAAATTCCTCCAAACTGATCTCGACAAACTATTTCTGTATGGAACTCGCTTTGTGCAGGGAAGGGCCTTCCCCAAACTGTTGCCACAAAGTTGGAAGCACAAACTCGTCTAGAATGTCATTGTATTGTATGCTGTAGCACTAAGATTTCTCTTCGCTGTAACTACGGGCCTAGCCTGAACCATGAGAAACAGCCCCAGATCATTATTCCTCCTCCACCAAACTTTACAGTTGGAACTATGCATTGGGTCAGGTAGCGTTCTCCTGGCATCCGCCAAACACAGATTCGTCTGTCGGACTGCCAGACGGTGAAGCGTGATTCATCACTCCAGAGAGGCTGCTCCAGAGTCCAATGGTGGCAAGCTTTACACCACTCCAGCCGACGTTTGGCATTGTAAGTAGTGATCTTAGGCTGCTTGGCCATGGAAACCATTTCATGAAGCTCCTGACAAACAGTTATTGTCCTGACGTTGCTTCCAGAGGCAGTTTGGAACTCGGTAGTGACTGTTGCAACCGAGAACAGATGATTTTTTTAAATGCTTCACTACTCAGTGGTTCCATTCTGGGAGCTTGTGTGGCCTACCACTTTGCGGCTAAGCCGTTGTTTCTCCTACACATTTCCACTTCATAATAACAGCACTTACACTTGACTGGGGGAACTCTCGCAGGGCAGAAATTTGATGAACTGACTTGTTGGTAAGGTGGCATCTTCAGTAAGGCCTTTTTACTGCCAATATTTGTCTATCGATCTGCATGGAGGAATGGGCCAAAATACCAGCAACAGTGTGTGAAAACCTTGTGAAGACTTACAGAAAACGTTTGACCTCTGTCATTGCCAACAAAGGGTATATAACAAAGTATTGAGAGACTTTTGTTATTGACCAAATACTTATTTTCCACCATAATTTGCAAATAAATTCATAAAAAATCCTACAATGTGATTTTCTGGATTTTTTCCCCTCATTTTGTGTGTCATAGTTGAAGGGTACCTATGATGAAAATTACAGGCCGCTCTCATCTTTTTAAGTGGGAGAACTTGCACAATTGGTGGCTGACTAAATACTTTTTTGCCCCACTGTATACTTCCATACATTTTCTCACCTGGTACTGGAGGACCTTCAGAGGAGTCTTGTGAGGCCTGTGAGCAAAACATGTATGTGTTTCGTTAGCGTCTCACCTCTCCACAGAGGTCATATTAGTATGTAGCCCAAACAGTTCGGACAGCACAGACACAAGTTGGCAGATCGACTGTACCAACTTCAGTCGTAGAGCAAAACGGAGAATACCATCGTGTTCATGAGTCTCATCTTTCCATAGAGGGGTCGTAATAGTTTGTAGGCCAAACCGTATAAAGAAATGAGATGGAGCTACTGTAAGCACAGGCAAAATCCTAGAGAAAACCTACTTCAGTCTACTTTACACCAGACACTTGGAGAGGAATTTACCTTTCAGCAGGACAATAACCTACAACACAAGGCCAAATCTACACTGGTTGCTTACCAAGAAGACAGTGAATGTTCCCGAGTGGCCAAGTTACAGTTTTGACTGAAATCTGCTTGAATATCTTTGGCAAGACTTGAAAATGGCTGTCTATCCATGATCCCCAACATCTTGATAGAGCTTGAAGATGCATCCTTTTCTGCAGCTGAAGTTTTGATTTATAATATTGTTCCTCATATTTAGCTTATTCAAACCAAATTATGTTGTGCTTTTATTTACAAGTTAATTTATCACTATTTATTGTGAACAACAAAAGTGTGAAATGCCACTTGTGCACAGTTATCAAATTTGACTTTTAAATAGCCGCTACAATTGTTGGGTACCAGAACCAGAACAAATAGCAGGCCAAACTATCCCTCTCAGCACTGCCTGGACTGCGCAAAAATGCAAATGCTTTCATTTTGTGTTATATTAGGTTTTATTTTCATCAGGCATGTTAACATTGGCTGAGAAGATGCCTTGGTCAATCAAGGTATCCTTTACATGGCTAATTACAATATCAAATGTGGTTAATGAGAAGAAGTCCATCTGTAAAAAATATACTTGAAACACATTATAAATACACTTTATTTGTAAAGAAAATGCAGGAATTCTAGTTTAAATACCATTTCAGTATACTTCAAACTCATGAGAAATATACAGTACCAGTCAAAAGTTTGGACGCGCCTACTCATTGAAGCGTTTCTTTATTTTTACCATTTTCTACATTGTATAATCATAGTAAAGACATCAACTATGAAATAACACATGGAATCGTGTGATAAATAAATAAAAAGATGTTATATTTGAGATTCTTCAAAGTAGCCACCCTTTGTCTTGCACACTTGGCATTCTCTCAACCAGCTTCATGAGGAATATTTTTCCAACAGTCTTGAAGGATTCCCACATATGCTGAGCCCTTGTCTGCTTTTCACTCTCCTTGGTCAAAAATCCCTTACACAACCTGGAGATGTGTTTTGATGGGATGGCGTATCACTGTAGAATGCTGTGTTAGCCATGCTGGTATGTATATTAAATACAGTTTAAATCATCTAAATTGGGACACTTTTTTTGTACTTAAGTATATTCTTAGTATATTAGATAAAAAGCAAAACAAATATACTTTGAATACACAGTACATTTTATGTACAGTACCAGTCAAAAGTTTGGACACACTGTCATGGGTCCACCTGTCACCAGAGGATTCCAGAGACTGTCCGAGAGACATTAACGACACTCAGGTTTGTCCAATTTACTCATTACGATTTCCCTGTTAAAAGAGGTGTGTTTTCAGTTGTCCTTTGCAGAAGCTTGAATTGTTTACGGTGTGTGGTTGTTTCCTGAGTGAGGTTTCGAGACGTTGTGGTTAAGTGTACTGTGATCCTGCGGCTACCATTTCTCAATGAAGTGTTGTTTATCCTTAACCACAGATTCCTCGTCTGGTCTCTTCTCTGCACCTGGGTCCAACCTTACCATGTCACAGCAAGCTTCTGCCCAAACATGGACCCAGCAGAGATCCCCCAGATCAAGAATGTGGTAACCCACCAAGGAGCACTGTTGGGGCCTCATTTATAAAAATGTTCTTAGATTTATACTTGAACTTAAACTGCTTACGTTTGATTCATAAGATACAGAGCATAAAAAAACTTGTTTACGCAGGTTCTATAAAGCCCATTTGTAATTTACACACCTGTAATCTATGTCAAATTAACGGCACCTGAACGTGCCTTACAATCAGCGATTTTCCCCGTCTAGAGTGCTAGCACAAATCAAATTTTATTGGTCACATTTTTTTTCCCCCTTTATTTGACCAGGCAGTTAAGAACAAATTCTTATTTTCAATGACGGTCTAGGAACAATGGGTTAACTGCCTGTTCAGGGGCAGAACGACATTTGTACTTGCAACCTTCCGGTTACTAGTCCAACGCTCTAACCACTAGGCTACCCTGCCGCCCCATACACATGGTTAGCAGATGTTAATGCGAGCGTAGCGAAATGCCTGTGCTTCTAGTTCCGACCATGCAGTAATATCTAACAATTTCACAACAACTACCTTTTACATACAAGTGTAAAGGAATGAATATGTATACTTAAATATGGATGAGCAATGGAAAAGCCATGGACCAAAAGAGAAAAGCAAACTTATTGGAAGACGAGATCACGGCGGAGCGCTCCCAAATAGACCAGCGCATCGGAGAAAGCACATACACTGGCACATGATCTGACCGCGACAGTGAATGTTTAAAAAAAGGCGAGCTTCTTCTATTATGTTTTTTATTTTTCATATGGTTTAATACCAACTTTTACATCTTTAGCAGTAACATCGGAAAGTCGGTGCGCAAAACTCCCACGACTGCATGACTGGATCACGGTAAGTAATTAAGAGAATGTAATGAAGAGAAGGTGCCCCCTCCACCAAGGGAAGCTGCATTGCAGCCCGTGCCCCCTCCACCAAGGGAAGCTGCATTGCAGCCCGTGCCCCCTCCACCAAGGGAAGCTGCATTGCAGCCCGTGCCCCCTCCACCAAGGGAAGCTGCATTGCAGCCCGTGCACCCTACACCCAGGGATAAAGTGCGTGAGGTTTTCAAATCAGCAGGTGCCAGGAGTGAGGGTGCTTCCACGTCTGAGTCCACAGTTCACCGCCTCATCCTGCAAACCCAGAACGAGTTGAACACATTGGTTCGGCAGATTGTGACTGAACTCGGAAAAATACGCAGGGTTTTGATTCATTTACATTATGCAATTGTTGAATGTTTTCCACAACATGTAAAACAACTATGCTATGTATATTGTCCTTACCACCAATCTCTATGAGCTGCCGCCTCTTCCTCACTGCATCAGCCGGGGCAGGTGCTCCATTGGGTGGTGGGTTAGGAGGCTCTTGGGGGTCCATTCTAATCTCTGCATACATTTCAATACCATGCTTCAGGGCTATGTTGTGGAGCACACCACATGCCAGTATTATGCGTATCACCTTTGATTGGGGAGGGAAACCATTCTTAAAACAGGCCAACATTTTATATTTAGGTTTGAAATTGCACACCAATGTTCTTGTCAAACAAACCTGCACTACAGTTACTGAGATGTCCCCTTAATCTGTTTGCATTTTGTTGCAATGGTAGTAGAAATTATAGATCAGCTGATTCCATTAGTTTACACTAGCATTGCTTCAAGGGTACATCTCAGTAACCTTAGGGCGAAAATTAAAAACTGTTTTCAGTTACTGGGACAGAACCTTTGCAATTTCAATAAAATGCTAAATATAAAATGTTGGATGTTGCTTTAAGTTGACCCATTTTAAAAATAAATGTAAGTTTTGTATTTTTATTAAATGAAGTTACCTTCTGGTTTGTAGAGGAGTTTTCCACCTGATGAATCAATGCAACGCCACCTGCCCTTCAGCAGTCCGATGGTGCGCTCCACAACTGACCTTGTTCTGCCGTGCGCAAAATTGATTTAAGCCATGGATCATCATGTGCAAAAAAAGTAATTTCTGTCTCTGAAAACTCTCTCCCTTCTAAAAGCACGGTTTTCAATGTCTTCCAATAATGCAAGAACAGCCATGGTTAATTTTTTCAAATTTGACACACTATTTATAGAACATCGCATCCTGTTTTTAATTCAAAACACCTAGCATCTGGCAGTTCATTCCTCACACCTTTAATGGATCATTCCTAACACATTGTTCATAAAGCTAATGCTAAATTCACCACAGGCTTGGATGCAAATGCGTCCCAAACTGCAATACCCCTACATAACCAGCAGGAAAGTCACTTACGTCAAGTATAGACTGCAAATAAGATCAATTCCACGTCAAAGTAAGGTTTTATAAATAGCTACTTATACATGGTTTTTCAGCGTAAGTCATACTTCAAAACTGATTGTAAGTCTGTTTTATAAATGAGGCCCCTGGGGCAGCAGCAAGAACAACTCTCCCAAATATCAGAGACCCTCCCGGCACTTACCGACTCCCTCCAACCACAGTCCAACCTCAACCCAGGAGGAGCCGATGTCCAAGTCTCATCACCCAGTTCTACAGGCGTCGTCGTAGTTCCTCCAGGGAACCTGCACCGGGAACCCAAGATTCCAGCCCCCGAGCGGTATGACGGCCACCTGGGAGGATGCAAGGGGTTCCTCACTCAGTTGTCTCTGGTGTTCGAACTACAGTCCTCTTCGTTCCACATGGATCGGGCCATGATCGCCTACATCATCTCTCTCAGTAATAAATTCATGAACTTCTTTGAAGGAAAGATCATTAGAAAGCAAATTACGGATGCCTCTTTAAATCTGCGTATTCCTCCAAAGCTCAGTTGTCCTGAGTCTGCACAACTCTGCCAGGACCTAGGAACAAGGGAGACACTCAAGTGTTTTAGTGCTATATCTCTTGACACAATGATGAAAATAATCATGGCCTCTAAACCTTCAATCTGCATACTGGACCCTATTCCAACTAAACTACTGAAAGAGCTGCTTCCTGTGCTTGGCCCTCCTATGTTGAACATAATAAACGGCTCTCTATCCACCGGATGTGTACCAAACTCACTAAAAGTGGCAGTAATAAAGCCTCTCTTGAAAAAGCCAAACCTTGACCCAGAAAATATAAAAAACTAATCAGCCTATATCAAATCTTCCATTCCTCTCTAAAAAATTTGAAAAAGCTGTTGCGCAGCAACTCACTGCCTTCCTGAAGACAAACAATGTATACAAAATCCTTCAGTCTGGTTTTAGACCCCATCATAGCACTGAGACTGCACTTGTGAAGGTGGTAAATGACCTTTTAATGGCATCAGAACAAGGCTCTGCATCTGTCCTCGTGCTGATAGACCTTAGTGCTGCTTTTGATACCATTGATCACCACATTCTTTTGGAGATTGGAAACCCAAATTGGTCTACACGGACAAGTTCTGGCCTGGTTTTGATCTTATCTGTTGGAAAGACATCAGTTTGTCTCTGAATGGTTTGTCCTCTGACAAATCAACTGTACATTTCGTGTTCTTCAAGGTTCCGTTTTAGGACCACTTGTTTTCACTATATATTTTACCTCTTGGGGATGTCATTCAAAAACATAATGTTAACTTTCACTGCTATGCGGATGACACACAGCTGTACATTTCAATGAAACATGGTGAAGCCCCAAAATTGCCCTTGCTAGAAGCCTGTGTTTCGGACATAAGGAAGTGGATGGCTGCAAACTTTCTACTTTTAAACTCGGACAAAACAGAGGTGCTTGTTCTAGGTCCCAAGAAACAAAGAGATCTTCTGATGAATCTGACAATTAATCTTGATGGTTGTACAGTCGTCTCAAATAACACTGTAAAGGACCTCAGCATTACTCTGGACCCTGATCTCTCTTTTGACGAACATATCAAGACTGTTTCAAGGACAGATTTTTCCTTCTACTTAACATTGCAAGAATCAGAAACTTTCTGTCCAAAAATGATGCAGTAAAATGTATCCATGCTTTTGTTACTTCTAGGTTAGACTACTGCAATGCTCTACTTTCCGGCTACCCAGAATAGGTGAGAATTGTCTGTTAATTGAATGATTAGAATATTCCGCCCTGAAACATATAATTGTATGGAATTGATTAGAATGTATAAAATCATAATCAATACATTTGTAGTCCGAGTCAGAATTAGGGTAAAACAATATGTCTTTATGGTATTTTAAACACAGACTGTCTGAGCTTGGTGCCGACCTGACTAGAGATTTGGGAGAGAACGTGGAGTACGTCTCAAGGACAAGGTCACTATCTCTGTCGGCTGGGTGAGACAGACAGTGTGTGCGTAGCAGGACGTGTGTGTGTAGCAGGACGCATGTGCGTCTGTTTGTGTGCATGTGTGTATGTGCATCTGTTTGTGTGTATGTGTGGGTGTGAGAAGTCAGTATAAAATGAATTGATTTGTATTTTTGACTTCAGAACATTCCCGTGAATAAACATTTAACTGTGGTAGACCTGGCCTCTGTCTGTTTTCATTCGACCAGGATCTTACAAATTCTGGTTTGCAGACAGAGTAATATAATTAAATTGGGTGATGTACCTGGAGAACATAATTCTCTTATCAATAAAGCACTAAATAAACTTCAGTTGTGCTAAATACGGCTGATAGAATCCTTACTAGAACCAAAAAAATTGATCATATTCCTCCAGTGCTAGCCTCCCTACACTGGCTTCCTTGGCAAGGGCTGGTTTCAAGGTTTTACTGCTAACCTACAAAGCATTACATGGGCTTGCTCCTACCTATCTCTCTGATTTGGTCCTGCCGTACATACCTACACGTACACTATGGTCACAAGACGCAGGCCTTCTAATTGTCCCTAGAATTTCTAAGCAAACAGCTGGAGGCAGGGCTTTCTCCCATAGAGCTCAGTTTTTATGGAATGGTCAGCCTACCCATGTGAGAGACGCAGACTCGGTCTCAACCTTTAAGTCTTTACTGAAGACTCATCTCTTAAGTGGGTCATATGATTGAGTGTAGTCTGGCCCAGGAGTGTGAAGGTGAACAGAAAGGCTCTGGAGCAACGAACCACCCTTGCTGTCTCTGCCTGGCCGGTTCCCCTTTCTCCACTGGGATTCTCTACCTCTAACCCTATTACAGGGGCTGAGTCACTGGCTTTACTGGTGCTCTTCCATGCCGTCCCTAGGAGGGGTGCGTCACTTGAGTGGGTTGAGTCACTGATGTGGTCTCCCTGTCTGGGTTGGCACCCCCCCTTGGGTTGTGCCATGGCGGAGATCTTTGTGGGCTATACTCGGCCTTGTCTCAGGATGGTGAGTTGGTGGTTGAAGATATCCCTCCAGTGGTGTGGGGGCTGTGCTTTGGCAAAGGGGGTGGGGTTATATCCCGCCTGTTTGGCCCTGTCCGGGGGGTATCATCGGATGGGGCCACAGTGTCTCCTGACCCCTCCTGTCTCAGCCCCCAGTATTTATGCTGCAGTAGTTTGTGTCGGGGGGCTAGGGTCAGTCTGTTATATCTGGAGTATTTATCCTGTCTTCTCCAGTGTCCTGTGAGCATACTTAAATTCAACCTCTAATTCTCCCTTTCTCTCTCTTGGATAACCTGAGCCCTAGGACCATGCCTCAGGACTACCTGGCATGATGACTCCTTGCTGTCCCCAGTCCACCTGGCCGTGCTGCTTCTCCAGTTTCAACTGTTCTGCCTGCGGCCATGGAACCCTGACCTGTTCCCCCGGACGTCCTACTTGTTCCAGACCTGCTGTTTTCAACTCTCTAGAGACAGCAGGAGCGGTAGAGATACTCTGAATGATCGGCTATAAAAAGCCAACTAACATTTACTCCTGAGGTGCTGACTTGTTGCACCCTCGACAACTACTGTGATTATTATTATTTGACCATGCTGGTCATTTATGAACATTTGAACATCTTGGCAATGTTCTGTTATAATCTCCACCTGGCACAGCTGGCCACCCCTCATAGCCTGGTTCCTCCTTCTTCCTAGATTTATTGCCTTTCTAGGGAGTTTTTCCTAGCCACCTTGCTTCTACACCTGCATTGCTTGCTGTTTGGGGTTTTAGGCTGGGTTTCTGTACAGCAATTTGTGCAATCAGCTGATGTAAGAAGGGCTATATAAATACATTTGATTTGACATGTGACTAACAGAAATGGAATAATGTGTCCTGGAACAAAGGGGGGGTCAAAATCAAAAGTAACAGTCAGTATCTGGTGTGGCCACCAGCTGCATAAAGTACTGCAGTATATCTCCTCCTCATGGACTGCACCAGATTTGCTAGTTCTTGCTGTGAGATGGTGGAAGAGTGGGGTAACAAGGCGCCTGCAAGTTCCCAGACATTTCTGGGGGGAATGGCTCTAGCCCTCACCCTCCAATCCAACAGGTCCCAGACATGCTCAATGGGTTTGAGATCCGGGCTCTTCACTGGCCATGGCAGAACACTGACATTCCTGTCTTGCAGGAAATCATGCACAGAAGAGCAGTATGGCTGGTGGTATTGTCATGCTGGAGAGTCATGTCAGGATGAGCCTGCAGGAAGGGTACCACATGAGGGAGGAGGATATCTTCCCTGTAACGCACAGCATGGAGATTGCCTGCAATGACAACAAGCTCAGTCCGATGATGCTGTGACACACCGCCCCAGACCATGACGATCCCGCTCCAGAGTACAGGCCTCAGTGTAATGCTCATTCCTTCGACGATAAATGCGAATCCGACCATCACCCCTGGTGAGACAAAACCGTGACTCTTCAGTGAAGAGCACTTTTTGCAAGTCCTGTCTGGTCCAGCGACGGTGGGTTTATGCCCATAAGTGACTTTGTTGCCGGTGATGTCTGGTGAGGACCAGCCTGCAACAGGCCTAAAGCCCTCAGTCCAGCCTCTCTCGGCCTATTGTCTGAGCACTGATGGAGGGATTGTGTGTTCCTGGTGTAACTCGGGCAGTTGTTGTTGCCATACTGTACCTGTCCCGCAGGTGTGATGTTCGGATGTACCGATCCTGTGCAGGTGTTGTTACACGTGGTCTGCCACTGCGAGGACGATCAGCTGTCCGTCCTGTTTCCCTGTAGCGCTGTCTTCGGTGTCTCAGTACAGACCTTGCAATTTATTGCCCTGGCCACATCTGCAGTCCTCATTCTTCCTTGCAGCATGCCTAAGGCATGTTCCCGCAGGTGAGCAGGGACCCTGGGCATCTTTCTCTTGCCGTTTTTCAGAGTCAGTAGAAATGCCTCTTTAGTGTCCTAAGTTTTCATAACTGTGACCTTAATTGCCTACCGTCTGTAAGCTGTTAGTGTCTTAAGGACCGTTCCACAGGTGCATGTTCATGAGTTGTTTATGGGTCATTGAACAAACATGGGAAACCGTGTTTAAACCCTTTACAATGAAGATCTGTGAAGTTTTTTGGATTTTTACTAATTATGTTTGAAAGACAGGGTCCTGAAAAAGGGACATTTCTTTTTCTGCTGAGTTTATGTACTGTACATCTCATAGTAAAACATCTGGAGACTGTCGTTGAGTTACCCATCAGCTCCTGCTCCTTCACCCTCCACTTTTCCTTCTCTCTTCTTTGTTCCTCGCTCTCCTTTAATTGGTCATATGACACACAGACAAGAGGTACACGGTAGGCATTGTAGTGTGAACTCACCACAGGTGATAACCGATAGGTGAGAGCATAGAATATGCCTCCGATAGCAACTCACACCATGCCCAAACCGGACGCGAGCGTGCATCCTGCGCAAATTGATTTTGTCCCCCCACACCAGACACGATCACGCCACGCAGGTTGAAATATCAAAACAAATTGAACCAATTATATTAATTTGGGGACAGGTCGAAAAGCATTAAACATTTATGGCCATTTAGCTGGCTAGCTTGCAGTTGCTAGCTAATTTATGCTATTTAGCTAGCTAACTTGTTGTTGCTAGCTAATTTGTCCTGGGATATAAACATTGAGTTGTTATTTTACCTGAAATGCACAACATCCTCTACTCGGACAATTAATCCACACATGAAATGGTCAGCCGA
Source organism: Oncorhynchus tshawytscha (assembly GCF_018296145.1). Classification (NCBI taxonomy): domain Eukaryota; kingdom Metazoa; phylum Chordata; class Actinopteri; order Salmoniformes; family Salmonidae; genus Oncorhynchus; species Oncorhynchus tshawytscha. The sequence goes on along the minus strand of NC_056440.1, from coordinate 25,808,963 downwards.
ATCGTTTCTAGTCATCTCTCCTTCTTCCAGGCTTCTTCTATGGACTTTATATGGCTATTGGCAACTAACTTTCATAATAAGGTGCATTACCACAACCGACCTCAGTTCATCTTTCAATCACCCACGTGGGTATAACCAATGAGGAGATGGCACGTGGGTATATGCTTCTTAAAGCCAATGAGGAGATGGGAGAGGCAGGACTTGCATTGCGTTCTGTGTCGCAAATAGAAGCAACTTCTATTTTAGCACCTGGCAACGCAGACGCTTGTTGGCTCGCGCGAGCAGTGTGTGTGTGTGCTATGATTGAATAACATGTACAGTGGGGAGAACAAGTATTTGATACACTGCCGACTTTGCAGGTTTTCCTACTTACAAAGAATGTAGAGGTCTGTCATTTCTATCATAGGTACACTTCAACGGTGAGAGACGGAATCTAAAACAAAAATCCAGAAAATCACATTGTATGATTTTTAAGTAATTAATTAGCATTTTATTGCATGACATAGGTATTTGATCACCTACCAACCAGTAAGAATTCCGGCTCTCACAGACCTGTTCGTTTTTCTTTAAGAAGCATTCCTGTTCTATTATATCCTTCCTGTTTGGCCCTGTCCGGGGGATGTCCTCGGATGGGGCCACAGTGTCTCCTGACCCCTCCTGTCTCAGCCTCCAGTATTTATGCTGCAGTAGTTTATGTGTCGGGGGGCTAGGGTCAGTTTTTTATATCTGGAGTACTTCTCCTGTCCTATTCGGTGTCCTGTGTGAATCTAAGTGTGCGTTCTCTAATTCTCTCCTTCTCTCTTTCTTTCTCTCTCTCTCTCGGAGGACCTGAGCCCTAGGACCATGCCCCAGGACTACCTGACATGATGACTCCTTGCTGTCCCCAGTCCACCTGGCCGTGCTGCTGCTCCAGTTTCAACTGTTCTGCCTTATTATTATTCGACCATGCTGGTAATTTATGAACATTTGAACATCTTGGCCATGTTCTGTTAAAATCTCCACCCGGCACAGCTAGAAGAGGACTGGCCACCCCACATATGCTCTCTCTAATTCTCTCTTTCTTTCTCTCTCTCGGAGGACCTGAGCCCTAGGACCATGCACCAGAACTACCTGACATGATGACTCCTTGCTGTCCCCAGTCCACCTGACCGTGCTGCTGCTCCAGTTTCAACTGTTCTGCCTTATTATTATTGGGCCATGCTGGTCATTTATGAACATTTGAACATCTTGGCCATGTTCTGTTATAATCTCCACCCGGCACAGCCAGAAGAGGACTGGCCACCCCACATAGCCTGGTTCCTCTCTAGGTTTCTTCCTAGGTTTTGGCCTTTCTAGGGAGTTTTTCCTAGCCACCTTGCTTCTACACCTGCATTGCTTGCTGTTTGGGGTTTTAGGCGGGGTTTCTGTACAGCACTTTGAGATATCAGCTGATGTACGAAGGGCTATATAAATAAATTTGATTTGATGTTCTCCAATCATTACCTGTATTAACTGCACCTGTTTGAACTCGTTACCTGTATAAAAGACACCTGTCCACACACTCAATAAAACAGACTCCAACCTCTCCACAATGGCCAAGACCAGGGAGCTGTGTAAGGTCATCAGTGATAAAATTGTAGACCTGCACAAGGCTGGGATGGGCTACAGGACAATAGGCAAGCAGCTCGGTGAGAAGGCAACAACTGTTGGCCAAATTATTAGAAAATGGAAGAAGTTCAAGATGGCGGTTAATTACCCTCGGTCTGGGGCTCCATGCAAGATCTCACCTCGTGGGGCATCAATGATCATGAGGAAGGTGAGGGATCAGCCCAGAACTACACAGCAGGACCTGGTCAATGACCTGAAGAGAGCTGGGACCACAGTCTCAAAGAAAACCATTAGTAACACACTACGCCGTCATGGATTAAAATCCTGCAGCGCACGCAAGGTCCCCCTGCTCAAGCCAGAGCATGTCCAGGCCCGTCTGAAGTTTGCCAATGACCATCTGGATGATCAAGAGGAGGAATGGGAGTAGGTCATGTGGTCTGATGAGACAAAAATAGAGCGTTTTGGTCTAAACTCCACTCGCCGTGTTTGGAGGAAGAAGAAGGATGAGTACAACCCTAAGAACACCATCCCAACCATGAAGCATGGAGGTGGAAACATCATTCTTTGGGGATGCTTTTCTGCAAAGAGGACAGGACGACTGCATCGTATTGAGGGGAGGATGGATGGGGCCATATATCACGAAATCTTGGCCAACAACGTCCTTCCCTCAGTAAGAGCATTGAAGATGGGTCGTGGCTGGGTCTTCCAGCATGACAATGACTCGAAACACACAGCCAGGGCAACTAAGGAGTGGCTCCGTAAGAAGCATCTCGAGGTCCTGGAGTGGCCTAGCCAGATCTTCTTCTGTTGGTACCCGAAAAATGTCCCAGAAACATCACAAATGGTCCTTTTGTTTGATAATGTCCTTCTTTATGTCCCAAAAATGTCAATTTATTTGGCGTGTTTGATTAAGAAATAGACCGGTTTCAACTCGCCCATCATGCCTACAAACTATCTAATAAATTACCTGTAAACTTGGTCCAAACATTTCAAACAACGTTCCTAATCTAACCTCAGGGACCCTAAAACGTAAATAATCGATCAAATTTAAGACGGAATAAACTGTTTCTAATACCGGATAAAGACGTGAAGTGCGCTCCAGTTCACACTCACCAAAAGAGTCCACCTGGAGTGACACTTACAATGAATAGCACTACTTCTTCATTTCTCAAAAGAAAAACATAGAACAATTTCTAAAGACTGTTGACATCTAGTGGAAGCCATAGGAACTGCAACCAGGTTCCTAACCATAAGGGAGTCCCATAGAAAACAATTGGAAAATCCTATGACCTCAATTTTTTTTCTCCCCTGGATGGTTTGTCCTCGGGGTTTCGCCTGCCAAATCAGTTCTGTTGTACTCACAGACTATTTTAACAGTTTTAGAAACTTTAGAGTGTGCATATCCTAGCTTCTACGACTGAGTAACAGACAGTTTACTTTGGGCACGCTTTTCATCCGGATGTCAAAATACTGCCCCCTACTTTTTTCTTCTTTAAAAAATGTTTTTTTTTAAACTTCAGTTTATTTAGTAAATACTTTCTTAACACTTATGTTTCTTAAACTGCATTGTTGATTAAGGGCTTATAATTAAGCATTTCACTGTAAGGTCTACTACACCTGTTGTATTCGGCGCATGTGACAAATACAATTTGATTTGATTATGTTCTCATTCTTATCTCAAATCATATGTCAAGTGTAAGTATTGTCATAGCTGGGACGTTTATCCAAGATCTGTCCGTCTGTCTGTCTGATCAGATATGTTTCTTCTTTTGCCCTGTCATCCTGTTATTAGTGGAAGTGACAAGGTAGAAAGTCATTCATGTAATTTTGACCCGATGATGTGATAGAGGCAGACAGTAAATAGGGATAGACATAATAGAGACAAGCATAATAGTCTGTCATTTGTACGCAATGATGAGATAAAAGTCCCTTTGACCAGATGACGATCTAAGTGGGCCAGAGAGCCACCTTTTCCTGATAATGAAAAGAGGGCCTTCTTCTAATGCTCAATTCACATCCAAAACCACATGAGAGGGTGGATATCAGGTCATCTGACGGGGTATCTGGTGGCACTATCTACACATTAAGATCATCATCTGGTCCAAATGACATCACTTTCTACCTTCTCTACCCCACTTTCACAGATGACGGGATGACAGGGGAAAAGAATCTCCTGTTCACCGTAACAATGACAGGAGGTGAATAGAGATGTCATGATCTGTGATGCAGGTTCTAGTGTCATACATCTGCTGTCCCACCAAATAGTCTTTGTTCGATTCTATTCTGAGGCAATTCTCTTCTTATGACGTTGTCTTCCACCTATCACAGTGTTACACGGAGATTGACCTTGGCCCATGTATCTCTCACACGCACACTGATGGCTGCTGAGAGTGTCCATTTGACTTCAGCTGTTGAACTACAATATTTTAAGAAGATTCAGTGAGCAGCTCCTTTTATAGCATTTTATTTTAGCCAGAATTCAGTAGTGTCTATGTTGTGTTTTTAACATCTCTTTAAGTCATTTTTAATTATTATTTCTATTGTATTTTATTATAGATTTGACTTTTGTTTGAATAAAATACTTCAACTGCACAGCTGTATAATGTTTGATTGTATTAATTTATAAGGAATGGCCTGAATGGAATGTGGCTAGAGCAGTGTGTGTACGGTATGTTATGGCTCTCTCCATTGTCTATTTTTCAGACTGACCATCCTCCCAAGCTCAATAAATACCCAGGAACGAACGAACGGACGGACGGACAGACAGACGTGGACGTTGTCAGTCTCCTTTTCAAAGTTGTTGACAAATTGGTCCACAGAGAGGGAGGTGGGAGGAGGTGGAAGATAGAGGGATGAGAAGATGGGAAAGAGTTTCCTAGGGTTACAGGCAGAAGCTTGGAATTTAGAGTGATAGAAAGTGGCTTCAGCAGCAGATAAAGAGGAAGAGAAGGTAGAGAGGAGGGAGTGGAAGGATGATCGGTCCTCAGGAAGTTTAGTTTTCCTCCATTTTCGCTCAGCTACCCGCAGCCCCTCTCTGTAAGCTCGCAATGAGTCAGAGCCACGGAGCAGGAGGGGAGGGGAGGGCCGAGCCGGCTGGGAGAAAAGAGGACAGTGCGAAATGACAGGATGCGGAAAGGGAGAAGACTAGGGTTGAAGAGGCAGAATCAGGAGACAGGAAGGAGAACGATTTAGCAGAAGGGAGAGATGATAAGATAGAAGAGAAGAGAGTAGTGGGAGAGAGAGAGCGAAGATTGCAACGGTTGCATGACCATCTGGGCAGGGGCTGAGTGGCCAGGGTTGGAGGAAATGGAGACAAAGTAAGGAAACAAAGTAGTGATCAGAGACCTAGAGTGGGGTTGCAGTGAGATTAGTAGTCGAACAGCCTCTAGTAAAGATGAGGCTAAGCATATTGTCTGCCTTGTGAATGGGAGGGGACTGGGAAATGTTGAGCTCAAAAGAGGCAAGGAGTGGAAAGAGAGAGTTGGAAATAAATGAATCAAAGCAGACGTCTGGATGTTGAAGTCACTAAGTACGAAGAGCAGTGAGCCATCGTCAGGAAATTAGCTTATCAAGGTGTCAAGCTCCATTGATGTACTCTGGTGGGCGATGAATGACAACAATGTTAAGCTTTAGTGGACAAGGGACAGTGACAGTATGGAATTCAAATGTGGAGATATCCAGGTGAGAGTGGGAATATTTGGGGTTAGTGTTAGAGGCATGTTTTGTCCACTACAGTCTAGTGTAGTCTGGGTAGGAGTGATGCTGCCCTCTGCTGTACTGACAGGTGACTGGCGTGTTACTCAACACTACCAGTTGTTTTCTCCTGTGCTCTCTGTCCTGTTGTACAATCCTCCACAACTCATCTCTCTCTATGTCAGGCACTGACACAGGAACAGCCTGTAAACTAAAAAAAAAGCCCATTCACAGATTCGCACATGTGCAAACACACACACACACATAGAGCAATGGGGAACCACAGAAGAAAGCACCCAAAAATGTGTGTGTGTGTTCATCTGGGAGTTCTGCAACAGTCTATGGAACCTGATACTTCATGACTTCCGATCACAGGAATGTGACTTTCCTTCTCCTGGAGAGAGACTCTGGCCTGACGCCCAATCACATCCCTGTGTGTGTGTGTGTGTGTGTGTGTGTGTGTGTGTGTGTGTGTGTGTGTGTGTGTGTGTGTGTGTGTGTGTGTGTGTGTGTGTGTGTGTGTGTGTGTGTGTGTGTGTGTGTGTGTGTGTGTGTGTGTGTGTGTGTGTGTGTGTGTGTGTGTGTGTGTGTGTGTGTGTGTGTGTGTGTGTGTGTGTGTGTGTGTGTGTGTGTGTGCATCAAAATTGTTTTAACTGAAAACACTACAGTTTACTATAGAATACAACAGTACTTACTATGTAAGTATATAGTAAGCTGTAGAATTCTATACTACATACACACTGTAGTATCCCTCAATCATGTGAAGAACTTACTATCAAATGTTGTAGTATACCTTAGAATACTAGGGTAAATTCAACAGTATACTACAGACTGCAAAAACACTGCATGTCTGCAAAAACACAATGTTTTTTTTTACCATAGTAATACTGCAGCATTTCATTAGCATATACCCTGCCCGTTCCCCTCACCCAAATCCCATTTTGTGCCACTCATAAGTGAGAAATCTACAAGCCAAGTATAGACCACATATTGTGTTCTCTACAGGTTATAGAAAAGAGTAGAAGCTCTGAACTTTCTGTTTAGACCGCAGTCCTACCTACAGGTTATGGACATTTGCTCTTTTAGTATATGTCTAGTAGGTTTTCTCAAGGAAAAAGCTCCCACTTCTAGGTCAAAGGTAATAAAACATAAATACCTAGTATATACTACAGTTTTCTTTACAACATAATTAATACTATAGTAAACTGTAAATACTATACTATAGTAATGTCCTCAACACTACAGTAAATACTACTGTATTCACTGTAGTGTTTTGCAGTCATTAGTCCTCACATTACAAAACACAACAGTGAATACTACAGTAAAGTCCAGAAAAACAGTACTGTGAATACTATAGTATTTATACCATAGTATAATGTAGTATTTTGTCATTTGGGCAAAACATTTATGCACACAAACACACACATACAACTACAGAGAGAGCATTGATATAAACTAATGACCAGAGAAAGAGAGAGAGAGAGAGAGAGAGAGAGAGAGTGCGAGAACCTGAGCCTTCACTATGGTGAATCACTAAAACAATACAGAAATACACTACGGAAAAAGAAGGAACAGCACGTCAGAAATCAGCTCAATGTAATTGAATAATCCATAGAATCTAACCACTTCTGGGTTAGATTCTAACCCTTCTGGGTTAGATTTGAACACACTAAACAAACAACAACACGAAGAGTTATCTATCCAAAATGAAGATGTATGGATAAACCCCTTCTCCAATCTTTTTGGCTCTATAACAAAGAACAAAGAACAAAAACTTAAACATGATCAAATCCAAATTTTAGAATCAACTATTAAAGACTACCAGAACGCACTGGATTCTCCAATTACGTTGAATGAAATACAGGACAAAACACAAACACTCCAACCCAAAAAGGCCTGTGGTGTTAATGGTATCCTAAATGAAATGATAAAATATACAGACCACAAATTGGCTATACTTAAACTTTTTAACATTATCCTCAGCTCTGGCATCTTCCATCATTGTAACTAAGAATTTGTTCTTAACTGGTTTGCCTAGTTAAATAAAGGTTAAATACAAAAAATAAAAACCAAGGACTGATTTGACCCCAAGGACAAATTTGATCCCAATAACTAACGTGGGATATGTGTTAACAGCAACCATGGGAAACACCTCTGTATCATCATTAGCAGCAGAATCATACATTTCTTCAGTGAAAACAATGTACTGGCTTTTTACCAAATTACCATACGACGGACCATGTATTCACCCTGCTCACCCTAATTGACGAGTAGCCAAACCAAAACAAAGGCAAAGTCTTCTTATGCTTTATTGATTTCAAAAAAGCTTTTTGACTCAATTTGGCAAGAGGGTCTGGTATACAAATTGATGAATAGTGGAGTTGGGGAAAAAACATAACATTATAGAATATATGTACACAAACATTGGCAAAATATTGGGGGGAAAAACACACATTCCTTTCTGAAAGGCCGTGTGGTGAGACAGGGATGCAAATTGAGCCCCACCCTGTTCAACATACAGTTGAAGTCTGAAGTTTACATACACTTAGGTTGAAGTCATTAAAACTCGTTTTTCAACCACGACACAAATTTCTTGTTAAAAAACTATAGTTTGGTAAATCGGTTAGGACATCTACTTTGTGCATGAAACAAATTTTCCAACAATTGTTTACAGACAGATTATTTCACTTATAATTCACTGTATCACAATTCCTGTGGGTCAGAAGTTTGCATACACTAAGTTGACTGTGCCGTTAAACAGCTTGGAAAATTCCAGAAAATAACGTCATGGCTTTAGAAGCTTCTGATAGGCTAATTGACATCATTTGAGTCAATTGGAGGTGTACCTGTGGATGTATTTCAAAGCCTACCTTCAAACTCAGTGCCTCTTTGCTTGACATCATGGGAAAATCAAAAGAAATCCGCCAAGACCTCAGAAAAAAATTGGAGGCCTCCACAAGTCTGGTTCATCCTTGGGAGCAATTTCCAAATGCCTGAAGATACCACGTTCATCTGTACAAACAATAGTACGCAAGTATAAACACCATGGAACCATGCAGCCACCATACCACTCAGGAAGGAGACGCGTTCTGTCTCCTAGAGATGAACGTACTTTGGTGCGAAAGGTGCAAATCAATCCCAGAACAACAGCAAAGGACCTTGTGAAGATGCTGTAGGTAACAGGTACAAAGTATTTATATCCACAGTAAAATGAGTCCTATATCGACCTAACCTGAAAGGCCGCTCAGCAAGGAAGAAGCCATTGCTCCAAAACCACCATAAAAAGCCACACTACGGTTTGCAACTGCACATGGGGACAAAGATCATACTTTTTGGAGAAATGTCCTCTGGTCTGATGAAACAGAAATATAACTGTTTGGCAATAATGAACATCGTTATGTTTGGAGGAAAAAGGGGGAGGCTTGCAAGCTGAAGAACACCATCCCAACCGTGAAGCATAGGGTTTGCAGCATCATGTTGTAGGGGTGCTTTGCTACAGGAGGCACTGGTGCACGTCACAAAATAGATGGCTTTATGAGGGAGGAAAATTATGTGGATATATTGAAGCAACATCTCAAGACATCAGTCAGGAAGTTAAAGCTTAGTCGCAGGTGGGTCTTCCAAATGGACAAGGACCCCAAGCATTCTTCCAAAGTTGTGGCAAAATGGCTTAAGGACAACAAAGTCAAGGTATTGGAGTGGCCATCACAAAGCCCTGACCTCAATCCCATAGAAAATTTGTGGGCAGAACTGAAAAAGCGTGTGCGAGCAAGGAGGCCTACAAACCTGACTCAGTTACACTCGAGCTCTGTCAGGAGGAATGGGCCAACAATTACCCAACTTATTGTGGGAAGCTTGCGGAAGGCTACCCGAAACGTTTGACCCAAGTGTAAATTGTTTAAGGCAATGCTAATTGAGTGTATGTAAACTTCTGACCCACTGGGAATGTGATGAAAGAAATAAAAGCTTAAATAAATCATTCTCTCTACGATTATTCTGACACTTCACATTCTTAAAATAAAGTGATGATCCTAACTGATCTAAAACAAGGAATTCTTACTAGGATTAAATGTCAGGAATTAATGTCAGGAATTGTGAAAACTGAGTTTAAATGTATTTGGCAAAGGTGTATATAAACTTCCGACTTCAACTGTATATTTCAATGAATTGGTGAGGGCACTGGAACAGTCTGCAGCACCCGGCCTCACCCTACTAGAATCTGAAGTCAAATGTCCACTGTTTGCTGTTGATCTGGTGCTTCTGTCCCCAACCAAGGAGGGCCTACAGCAGCACCTAGATATTTTGCACAGATTCTGTCAGACCTGGGCCCTGAAAGTTAAAATAATGGTGTTCCAAAAATGGTCCAGTTACCAGGACCACAAATACAAATTCCATCTAGACACCATTGCCCTAGAGCACACAAAAAACGATACGTACCTTGGCCTAAACATCAGCGCTACAGGTAACTTCCACAAAGCTGTGAACAATCTGAGAGACACGGCAAGAAGGGCCTTCTATGCCATCAAAAACCAAGAATTCCCAAAATGCAAAGAACACCATATTGAATGCAGAATTCTGCAAAAATATCCTCAGTGTACAACGGAAAACACCAAATAATACACCCAGAGCAATATTAGGCCGATACCCGCTAATGATCAAATTCCGGAAAAGAGACGTTAAATTCTACAATCACCTAAAAAGAAGCGATTCCCAAACCTTCCATAACAAAGCTATTACCTACAGAGAGATGAACCTGTAGAAGAGTCCCCTAAGCAAGCTGGTCCTGGGGCTCTGTTCACACACACACAAACAAAGGCCCAGGATAGCAACACAGTTAGACCCAACCATGAGAAAACAAAAAGATAATTACTTGACAGGTTTGAAAGAAATAACAAAAAAAACAGAGCAAACTGGAATGCTATTTGGCCCTTAAAACAGAGTGTACATAGTGGCAGAATACCTGACCACTGTGACTGACCCAAAACTAAGGAAAGCTTTGACTATGTACAGATTCAGTGAATATAGCCTGGTTATTGAGAAAGGCCGCCGTTAGCAGACCAGGCTCTCAAGAGAAGACAGGTTATGTGCACACTGCCCACAAACTGAGGTGGAAACTGAGCTTTACTTCCTAACCTCCTGCCAAATGTATGACCATATAAGAGACACATATTTCCCTCAGATTACACAGACCCACAAATATACAGAAAACAAATTACATTTTGATAAACTCACATACATGTATCTACTAGGTGAAATACCACAGTGTGCCATCACAGCAGCAAGATTTGTGATGTGCTGCCACAAGAAAATGGCAACCACTAGAACAAACACCATTGTAAATACAACCCATATTTATGTTTATTAATTTTCCCTTTTCTACTTGAACTATTTGCACATCGTTACAACACTGTATATAGCAATAATATGCCATCTGAAATGTCTAGTCCTTTGGAACTTTTGTGAGTGTAATGTTTACTGTTCATTTTTTATTTTATTGTTCACTTTAGCTTATTATGTATTTCACTTGCTTTAGCAATGTAAATATGTTTCCCATGCCAATAAAGCCCTTTGAATTGAACTGAGAGCAAAGAGCGAGGAGCAAAAGATTTCAATTAATAAACTGGACTTCGCACACACTCCAGCCTGGTAGCTTGTGTTCATTTGCATGTGGATGTGTGTTTGTTTATAATTGGCTCTCAGACTGTAGTATAAAGACACCACACTTTTGGGACAAGACTGATCTATGATTCATGCAACCACCTATCAAACCTGGTCATCAGTTGCATTAATTATGTATTATTTTACTAAGCTCAAGACTAGGCAGCTACTAGAGACTAGACTAGATATAAGGCTGCTACTAGAGACAATACTAGACTAGAGATTAGGCTGCTACTCGAGACTAGACCAGAGACTAGGCTGCTACTGAAGACTAGACTAGAGACTAGGCTGCTACTGAAGACTAGAGACTAGGCTGCTACTAGAGACAATACTAAACTAGAGAGTAGACTAGATACTAGACTGCTACGCGAGACTAGGCTGCTACTAGAGGCAATACTAGACTAGATACTAGGCTGCTACTAGAGACAATACTAGACTAGATACTAGGCTGCTACTAGAGACAATACTAGACTAGATACTAGGCTGCTACTAGAGACTAGACTAGATACTAGTCTGCTACTAGAGACTGGAGACTAGGCTGCTACTAGAGACTAGACTAGAGACTAAGCTGTTACTAGAGACTAGATTAGAGACTAAGCTGCTACTAGAGACTAGACGAGAGACTAAGCTGCTACTAGAGACAAGACTAGACTAGAGACTAGGCTGCTACTAGAGACAAGAATAGACTAGAAACCAAGCTGTTACTAGAGACTAGACTAGAGAGTAGGCTGCTACTAGAGACTATACTAGAGACTAGGCTGCTACTAGAGACAATACTAGACTAGAGACGAGGCTGCTACTAGAGACTAGACTACATACTAGGCTGCTACGCGAGACTAGACGAGAGACTAGGCTGCTACTCGAGACTAGACGAGAGACTAGGCTGCTACTGAAGACTAGAGACTAGGCTGCTACTAGGGACAATTCTGACTAGAGACTAGGCTGCTACTAGAGACAATTCTAGACTAGAGACTAGGCTGCTACTAGAGACAATTCGAGACTAGAGACTAGGCTGCTACTAGAGGCAGTACTAGACTAGATACTAGGCTGCTACTAGAGACAATACTAGACTAGATACTAGGCTGCTACTAGAGACAATACTAGACTAGATACTAGGCTGCTACTAGAGACTAGACTAGATACTAGGCTGCTACTAGAGACTAGAGACTATGCTGCTACTAGAGACTAGACTAGAGACTAGGCTGCTACTAGAGACTAGACTAGACTAAAAGCTGCTACTAAAGACTAGAGACTAGACTACTACTAAAGACAAGACTAGAGACTAAGCTGCTACTACAGACAAGACAAGAGAGTAGGCTGCTACTAGAGACAAGACTAGAGACTAAGCTGTTACTAGAGACTAGGGACTAAGCTGCTACTAGAGACTAGACTAGAGACTAAGCTGCTACTAGAGACAAGACTAGACTAGGGACTAGGCTGCTACTAGAGACTAGAATAGACTAGAAACCAGGCTGTTACTAGACTAGACTAGAGAGTAGGCTGCTACTAGAGACTAGACTAGAGACTAGGCTGCAACTAGAGACTAGACTAGATACTAGGCTGCTTCTAGATACTAGACTAGAGACTAGGCTGCTACTAGAGACTAGACTAGAGACTAGTCTGCTACTAGAGACCAGACTAGAGACTAGGCTGCTACTAGAGACAATACTAGACTAGAGACTAGGCTGCTACTAGAGACTAGACTAGATACTAGGCTGCTACTAGAGACTAGACTAGAGACTAGTGTGGTGTGTTTGTTTGTGCCGGATTAAGTGATATGACATGCTATTCTATAAAATAATTTCTCTGTAATTACTATTACCTGATTAAGCTAATCGTGTAAATGTAATTAACTAGAAAGTCGGGGCAACACGAAATAACGTTTATAGAGCTGTTATCTTTCGAATAAACTCTTAAAGACCTAGTAATCTTTTACATCAGTAGAAGTCAATATTTAATCGTCGCTTTATTCAGTCTCATCTGAAAATTGTAAATTCTTGGTTATATTCACAAACACCGGCTAACAAGTTGAATCAGCAATACAAAATTTGGTTTAATTATTTATTTACTAAATACCTAAATAATCACACAGAATTACATCTACACAGAATGGATCATACATTGATTACAAATAATGTCATAAAGGAAAAGGTCCCTAGCGGACGGAACAGATATGATGGCTGGTTACACAAAAAAAGGGGGTTGGGTTTTGAATGAAAATGCGGGAAGACTGAGGAACAAAAAGATTGTGTGTCTCTATTGGGCCGTAGGTAGCTATGCTATCGTAAATACAGTATCTTATGCATTCTCAATAACCGCCCATTTGAAAAAGGAAAATGTTATAAATATTTACTCTGAGCTGCGCTTCAGTAGATTGGTCGTAGATAGAAGGCGGGGTGGTCCAGCATGGATCTCTGGTCCTCTGAAGAATGTCTAGTGGTGAACTGGAGCGTGGTAGAATGGATACTCTGTCCGTCCTCTCCTAGCCCATGTTTAGTGGGGTTTCACTTCTTTAGTGAATAAGAGTTAAAAGTTCATACGAAGTTGCCATGCTATATGCTCATGCTATATTCTGGCTGGTATAGTCGAAATTCCTCCTTCCGGCGTGTAGGTCGTCAACTTCACGTTGAGATTCGATGCTAACTTCATTAGGTTCCTGTCGTCTAAGCAGAGCTCACGCTGAGGTTAGCTTAGTTCTGTAGGTGGTCTTTGTCCTTTCAACGTGGGGACCGCAAGTCCTCACATCCTTGGAACAGGAAGTTGAATTTTTCGTAAACGGGTTTATATAGTGGTGAAAAGAAGGGCCTGTTTCATAGTTTACAACCCATGTCTGTTCACTTGGGCGGGGCCTCTGAGTAAACAGAGTGGTGTTCTTATGACAAACCGTTGTCTCAGTAAGAAGCAAAAAATTACATTTAATCTTTTCACAAATAGTTTCATATTTAAACATTTAAAATTGCACAACAATTCCATCTGCATCTGATAACTAGAATGTGTAGATTTTCCAAGACACAGTTTATGTTGTCCTATCATCCGTCATCATGTCTCAGACGCCAACTGATCTGACATCATAGTCATTAAGTACCAATGCATATTTTCAACTGGTTGGATTACCGAAATATGGTTCCGTTTCCCACCTTTTGATGTTCCCAGAATCTCTATGCAGACAAAGGGCTTTTCAAGAGTCAACTCTATAGAGTAAAGAGAGAGAAACACAGGGGGGTATTTATGGGGGTCATAAACCTCTCTCATCAGGCCAACATCATGACACTAGGTTGTTAGTAGAGACTAAACTGCTACTAGAGACAACACTAGACTAGAGAATAGGCTGCTACTAGAGACAATATCAGACTAGAGACTAGTCTGAAATAAAGATCCAACAGCAAGACTGAAATAAGATGAATGAATATGAGAGAGAGAGAGAGAGAGAGAGAGAGAGAGAGAGAGAGAGAGAGACAGAGAGAGACAGAGAGAGACAGAGAGAGAGACAACAGGACAACCAGAGGGCACTAAGAGGTATATACGCTTTTTAGAGGAGAGGAAGAGAAATTGAAATAATAAGAGAGGAGAAAGAGAGAGAAGGAAGAAGAGGAAAGGAGATGATTGGAAGAAAGGAAGAGATAGATACATTAGATAAGAAGAGATAGATACATTAGATAAGAAGAGATAGATACATTAGATAAGAAGAGATAGATACATTAGATAAGAAGAGATAGATACATTAGATAAGAAGAGATAGATACATTAGATAAGAAGAGATAGATACATTAGATAAGAAGAGATAGATACATTAGATAAGAAGAGATAGATACATTAGATAAGAAGAGATAGATACATTAGATAAGAAGAGATAGATACATTTGAGGAGATGGTGGAGGGGTGAAAAATAGGAGGGGGAATGATGAAAAGTGAAAAGATGGAAAGGCCTCTATAGACCATAGGAATCTGGGTCACACACACACACACACACACACACACACACACACACATACACACACACATCATTGAAACAGTGTCTGTCTGTGTGTTCAGAGTGAGCCAGTGTGGAGTGTGACTTTGTCATGGATTTACTGACACCTCCGCTCTGCATGAGATCACACGAGTGGGACAGATGTGCTGTGTAGTAAATTAGCAAGCGTTTCTCAGAGCGAAGCAAAAGTTTGTCACAATGTCAACACATACACACGCACGCACACACACACACATAAATCTCTGTGTTTAACAACAGACAGAAGCTTCATAGCCTCCTCAACAATCACATGCATAAATCAGGCATAAATGGTTCGGTGGCCCCGTCACACGTCTCCAACTGTTAGCTGTCAGGGAGAGAGGGGAGAGTGGGAGAGGGAGGAAGAAAAAGAAAGGGAGAGAGGGGAGAGTGAGAGAGATAGAGAAAAAGAAAGGGGGAGAGGGAGAGAGGGGAGAGTGGGAGAGGGGTAGAGAAAAAGAAAGGGAGAGAGGGAGAGAGTGGGAGAGGGGTAGAGAAAAAGAAAGGGAGAGAGGGAGAGAGGGGAAGAGAAAAAGAAAGGGAGAGAGTGGGAGAGGGGAAGAGAAAAAGAAAGGGAGAGAGTGGGAGAGGGGAAGAGAAAAAGAAAGGGAGAGAGGGAGAGAGTGGGAGAGGGGTAGAGAAAAGAAAGGGAGAGAGGGGAGAGGGGAAGAGAAAAGAAAGGGAGAGAGGGAGAGAGTGGGAGAGGGGGTAGAGAAAAAGAAAGGGAGAGAGGGAGAGAGGGGAAGAGAAAAAGAAAGGGAGAGAGGGGAGAGGGGAAGAGAAAAAGAAAGGGAGAGAGGGAGAGAGGGAGAGGGGGTAGAGAAAAAGAAAGGGAGAGAGGGGAGAGGGGAAGAGAAAAAGAAAGGGAGAGAGGGAGAGAGGGGAGAGGGGTAGAGAAAAATAAAGGGAGAGAGTGGGAGAGGGGAAGAGAAAAAGAAAGGGAGAGAGTGGGAGAGGGGAAGAGAAAAAGAAAGGGAGAGAGGGAGAGGGGAAGAGAAAAAGAAAGGGAGAGAGGGAGAGAGTGGGAGAGGGGTAGAGAAAAAGAAAGGGAGAGAGTGGGAGAGGGGAAGAGAAAAGAAAGGGAGAGAGGGAGAGAGGGGGAGAGGGGTAGAGAAAAATAAAGGGAGAGAGTGGGAGAGGGGAAGAGAAAAAGAAAGGGAGAGAGTGGGAGAGGGGAAGAGAAAAAGAAAGGGAGAGAGTGGGAGAGGGGAAGAGAAAAAGAAAGGGAGAGAGGGAGAGAGTGGGAGAGGGGTAGAGAAAAAGAAAGGGAGAGAGTGGGAGAGGGGAAGAGAAAAAGAAAGGGAGAGAGGGAGAGAGTGGGAGAGGGGTAGAGAAAAAGAAAGGGAGAGAGTGGGAGAGGGGTAGAGAAAAAAAACTAAAGGGAGAGAGGGAGAGAGTGGGAGAGGGGTAGAGAAAAAGAAAGGGAGAGAGGGAGAGAGGGGAAGAGAAAAGAAAGGGAGAGAGGGAGAGAGTGGGAGAGGGGTAGAGAAAAAGAAAGGGAGAGAGGGAGAGAGGGGAGAGGGGTAGAGAAAAAGAAAGGGAGAGAGGGAGAGAGTGGGAGAGGGGTAGAGAAAAAGAAAGGGCGAGAGTGGGAGAGGGGAAGAGAAAAAGAAAGGGAGAGAGGGCGAGAGTGGGAGAGGGGAAGAGAAAAAGAAAGGGAGAGAGGGAGAGAGTGGGAGAGGGGTAGAGAAAAAGAAAGGGCGAGAGTGGGAGAGGGGAAGAGAAAAAGAAAGGGAGAGAGGGCGAGAGTGGGAGAGGGGAAGAGAAAAAGAAAGGGAGAGAGGGCGAGAGTGGGAGAGGGGAAGAGAAAAAGAAAGGGAGAGAGGGAGAGAGTGGGAGAGGGGTAGAGAAAAATAAAGGGAGAGAGGGAGAGAGTGGGAGAGGGGTAGAGAAAAATAAAGGGCGAGAGGGAGAGAGTGGGAGAGGGGAAGAGAAAATAAAGGGCGAGAGGGAGAGAGTGGGAGAGGGGTAGAGAAAATAAAGGGCGAGAGGGAGAGAGGGGGAGAGGGGTAGAGAAAATAAAGGGCGAGAGGGAGAGAGTGGGAGAGGGGTAGAGAAAAATAAAGGGCGAGAGGGAGAGAGTGGGAGAGGGGTAGAGAAAATAAAGGGCGAGAGGGAGAGAGTGGGAGAGGGGTAGAGAAAATAAAGGGCGAGAGGGAGAGAGTGGGAGAGGGGTAGAGAAAATAAAGGGCGAGAGGGAGAGAGGGGGAGAGGGGTAGAGAAAAATAAAGGGCGAGAGGGGGAGAGGGGTAGAGAAAAATAAAGGGCGAGAGGGGAGGTGAGAGAGGGGTAGAGAAAAAGAAAGGGAGAGAGGGGAGAGGGGTAGAGAAAAATAAAGGGAGAGAGGGAGAGAGTGGGAGAGGGGAAGAGAAAATAAAGGGAGAGAGGGAGAGAGTGGGAGAGGGGTAGAGAAAAATAAAGGGCGAGAGGGGAGTGTGAGAGAGGGGTAGAGAAAAATAAAGGGCGAGAGGGGAGTGTGAGAGAGGGGTAGAGAAAAATAAAGGGAGAGAGGGAGTGTGAGAGAGGGGTAGAGAAAAATAAAGGGCGAGAGGGAGAGAGTGGGAGAGGGGTAGAGAAAAAAATAAAGGGCGAGAGGGAGAGAGTGGGAGAGGGGTAGAGAAAAATAAAGGGCGAGAGGGAGAAAGTGGGAGAGGGGTAGAGAAAATAAAGGGCGAGAGGGAGAGAGTGGGAGAGGGGTAGAGAAAAAAATAAAGGGCGAGAGGGAGAGAGTGGGAGAGGGGTAGAGAAAAATAAAGGGCGAGAGGGAGAGAGTGGGAGAGGGGTAGAGAAAAATAAAGGGCGAGAGGGAGAGAGTGGGAGAGGGGTAGAGAAAAATAAAGGGCGAGAGGGAGAGAGTGGGAGAGGGGTAGAGAAAAATAAAGGGCGAGAGGGAGAGAGTGGGAGAGGGGTAGAGAAAAATAAAGGGCGAGAGGGGAGTGTGAGAGAGAGCGTTCAAATAGAGACGTCACAACAGTAAAATGTTAATTCAAAGAATAAACATCTGCCTATATCTACTATTATCCTGACTTCATTATTGTGGAAGAAACTGTATTTCAATCAAAATATTATTGTATTGGGGCCTCCCAGGCATCACAGCGCTAGCTGTGCCACCAGAGACCCTGGGTTCGCGCCCAGGCTCCGTCGCAGCCTGCCGCGACTGGGAGGTCCGTGGGGCGACGCACAATTGGCCTAGTGTCGTCCGGGTTAGGGAGGGCTTGGCCGGTAGGGATATCCTTGTCTCATCGTGCACCAGCGACTCCTGTGGCGGGCCGGGCGCAGTGCACGCTAACCAGGTCGCCAGGTGCACTGTGTTTCCTCCGACACATTGGTGCGGCTGGCTTCCGGGTTGGATGGTGCTGTGTTAAGAAGCAGTGCGACTTGGTTGGGTTGTGTTTCGGGGGAACGCATGACCTTCGTCTCTCGCGAGCCTGTACGGGAGTTGAAGCGATGAGACAAGATAGTAACTACTAATAATTGGATACTACGAAATTGGGGAGAAAAAGGGGGTATTAAAAAATAAATAAAATAAAAATATTATTGTATTAACATATAATGTTTCACTATTATTCCCGACTTTACAGAATAATAAAGGCTGAATCTTAGAGGAAAAGAAAAAACTACAGTTGAAAGATTATGATCATAATTTCAAGATGCTTAACAGTCGCTGAGGACTGGTATAAACAAGACATTACTAATCTGTCTGCTATTTTACATTCTATATATCTCCCTGTCTCTCTCCCCCTCTCTCTCCCGCTCTTGCTTTCTTTATTTCTTTCTCTTTCTTTCTCTTTCTTTCTCTCTCCCTCTATTTCTCTCTCCCTCTATTTCTCTCTCCCTCTATTTATCTTGCTTGCTTTTACTCTAGCTCTCTCTCCTGCTCTCTCTCATTGACACAGGATCCTGGTTGCCTGGAGGTTTTGTTTAATAAGTCAAAACATTGGCAGGCAGAATAGCATTTTTAAGTTCCTCTTTCAAAGTGCTTTTCCCTTTCTGGCTCGTGGTGAAAAGATTTAGAGCTATCACTCATGTGTCCCTGACCAGGACAATGATGCTGTCAGAGACACACTAACGACGAGAAGATTCTGTAGATCGGATACAGTACGACTTACGATGTTTGGTTCCTTCCCACTTCATCCCCAGAGCATTGGGGAAAGTGTATCTAACAGACAAACCAAAGGTTCTCTGTGTTGTATGAAAGTATTACTTAAGAGATTGTGAGGCCATTGAAGTACTGAAGTACTCCCCTGTACCTTTCACAACACCCTTACAACACCCTGTACCTTTCACAACACCCTGTACCTTTTACAACACCCTGTACCTTTCACAACACCCTGTACCTTTCACTACACCCTGTACCTTTCACTACACCCTGTACCTTTCACTACACCCTGTACCTTTCACTACACCCTATACCTTTCACAACACCCTGTACCTTCACAACACCCTGTACCTTTCACAACACCTTGTACCTTTCACAACACCCTGTACCTTTTACAACACCCTGTACCTTTCACTACACCCTGTACCTTTCACTACACACTGTACCTTTCACTACACCCTGTACCTTTCACTACACCCTATACCTTTCACAACACCCTGTACCTTCACAACACCCTGTACCTTTCACAACACCTTGTACCTTTCACAACACCCTGTACCTTTTACAACACCCTATACCTTTCACTACACCCTGTACCTTTCACAACACCCTGTACCTTCACAACACCCTGTACCTTTCACAACACCTTGTACCTTTTTACAACACCCTGTACCTTTCACTACACCCTGCACCTTTCACAACACCCTGTACCTTTCACAACACCCTGTACCTTTCACAACACCATGTACCTTTCACAACACCATGTACCTTTCACAACACCCTGTACCTTTCACAACACCCTGTACCTTTCACAACACCCTGTACCTTTCACAACACCCTGTACCTTTCACAACACCCTGTACCTTTCACAACACCCTGTACCTTTCTCTCAACACCATGTACCTTTCACAACACCATGTACCTTTCACAACACCCTGTACCTTTCACAACACCATGTACCTTTCACAACACCCTGTACCTTTCACAACACCCTGTACCTTTCTCTCAACACCCTGTACCTTTCACAACACCCTGTACCTTTCACAACACCCTGTACCTTTCACAACACCCTGTACCTTTCACAACACCCTGTACCTTTCTTTCAACACCCTGTACCTTTCACAACACCATGTACCTTTCACAACACCATGTACCTTTCACAACACCCTGTACCTTTCACAACACCATGTACCTTTCTTTCTCACCCTGTACCTTTCACAACACCCTGCACCTTTCACAACACCCTGTACCTTTCACAACACCCTGTACCTTTCACAACACCCTGTACCTTTCACTACACCCTGCACCTTTCACAACACCCTGTACCTTTCACAACACCCTGTACCTTTCACAACACCATGTACCTTTCACAACACCATGTACCTTTCACAACACCATGTACCTTTCACTACACCATGTACCTTTCACTACACCCTGTACCTTTTTCACTACACCCTGCACCTTTCACAACACCCTGTACCTTTTTCACAACACCCTGTACCTTTTTCTTTCACAACACCATGTACCTTTCACAACACCATGTACCTTTTCACAACACCATGTACCTTTCACAACACCATGTACCTTTCACTACACCCTGTACCTTTCACAACACCATGTACCTTTCACTACACCCTGTACCTTTCACAACACCCTGTACCTTTCACAACACCCTGCACCTTTCACAACACCCTGTACCTTTCACAACACCATGTACCTTTCACAACACCATGTACCTTTTCTCACAACACCCTGTACCTTTCTTTCTAACACCATGTACCTTTTTCACAACACCATGTACCTTTCACAACACCCTGTACCTTTCACAACACCATGTACCTTTCACAACACCCTGCACCTTTCACAACACCCTGTACCTTTCACAACACCCTGTACCTTTCACAACACCCTGTACCTTTCACAACACCATGTACCTTTCACAACACCATGTACCTTTCACAACACCATGTACCTTTCACAACACCCTGTACCTTTCACAACACGCTGTACCTTTCACAACACCATGTACCTTTCACAACACCATGTACCTTTCACAACACCATGTACCTTTCACAACACCATGTACCTTTCACAACACCCTGCACCTTTCACAACACCCTGTACCTTTCACAACACCCTGTACCTTTCACAACACCCTGTACCTTTCACAACACCATGTACCTTTCACAACACCATGTACCTTTCACAACACCATGTACCTTTCACAACACCCTGTACCTTTCACAACACCCTGTACCTTTCACAACACCATGTACCTTTCACAACACCATGTACCTTTCACAACACCATGTACCTTTCACAACACCCTGTACCTTTCACAACACCATGTACCTTTCACAACACCATGTACCTTTCACAACACCCTGTACCTTTCACAACACCCTGTACCTTTCACAACACCATGTACCTTTCACAACACCATGTACCTTTCACAACACCCTGTACCTTTCACAACACCCTGTACCTTTCACAACACCCTGTACCTTTCACAACACCATGTACCTTTCACAACACCCTGTACCTTTCACAACACCCTGTACCTTTCACAACACCATGTACCTTTCACAACACCATGTACCTTTCACAACACCCTGTACCTTTCACAACACCATGTACCTTTCACAACACCATGTACCTTTCACAACACCCTGCACCTTTCACAACACCCTGTACCTTTCACAACACCATGTACCTTTCACAACACCCTGTACCTTTCACAACACCCTGTACCTTTCACAACACCCTGTACCTTTCACTACACCCTGCACCTTTTACAACACCCTGGGTCAGCATAGTGTGCTCCATGTATCCAACTGTGAGTCAGGTATCTATACCTGGGACCTGTCCTTAGCTGGAGGAAACTACCAACAAAAACGTCAAGTTCAGGTAGCATCTCCTCCGATGATGAAATCTAAATTAATTCAAATTCTCGGGTACAGTAATATGAGCAGTTATGAGAGTCACACAGCAGTTATGTACACTAATGTATGAGTTCAACAATGTAATTATGTTATTAAGCACAGTAATGACATTCAATGTGTAGCTGTAGACTATGATCATGTTCTCATATATATAGTAATGAATGAGCTACTCGTTAATCAGACCTGTGTTTAACCTTCTAATGGCTCTTCGTTAGCTAATGAGCTTAACAAGATTCGCCACTGAAACACTAATTAAGGCTGTTAGGGGGCTGTAGCAGATTACCAAGCACCCCTGTGGAGTCGACAGAACTAGCTAACACACGCACACTCTCTCCAGCACCCGTCCGTGAGCCAATCTAAACACTCATCAGCAATCCAAAAAGCCCCTCACTACTACTGAAATGACTACTTGGATACATTTACATATATATGTATGTGTATGTGTATATGTATATGTGTGTAGTTATTTCACCACAGGCCAGAGAAAGAAATCATAGTCTTACCAATAAGAAGTTTAACATGCGTCAGTTGTGGTTGATATATAGTATAACTCTGCACACACAACCCCTGTCTTCCTCTCTCTCTTCCTCTGTCACATACACAGAGCGAGAAAGAGAGAAAGAGAAAGGGAGAGTGACTGTAGCAGGTCATCCAATAGGAATGCAGAGTTACTCTCTGGCCCTGCCCACCAGGATTTCAAATGGCTGCCAGGGGGCATTGCAGAGTAGGGGGTCCATCATTAACGCTACACCTTACATTCATCTGTTCCCCCTCCACTGGCTGACAGTTAAGGAGCCAGGGACCCCAATGTGCAAACACACACACACACACATACATACACACACACACACACACACACACACACACACACACACACACACACACACACACACACACACACACACACACACACACACACACACACACACACACACACACAGGCACTGGTGCTGTGCGTTCACACAGTCCAGATGTTGGCAGCAGTCCTCTGCTCCAGATGAAGACAGGGCAGTCAGCCAAAAACCTGAACCGCTCTCTCTCTTTCTATCTTTCTCTGTCCCTCTCTTTATTTCTCTCTCTCTCTCTTTCTCTCTCTCTCTGTCCCTCTCTTTCTTTCTCTCTCTCTCTCTCTTTCTATCTTTCTCTCTCCCTCTCTTTCTTTCTCTCTCCCTCTCTTTCTTTCTCTCTCTCTCCCTCTCTTTCTTTCTCTCTCTCTCCCTCTCTTTCTTTCTCTCTCTCTCCCTCTCTTTCTTTCTCTCTCCCTCTCTTTCTTTCTCTCTCTCTCCCTCTCTTTCTTTCTCTCGCTCTCCCTCTCTTTCTTTCTCTCCCTCTCCCTCTTTCTTTCTCTCTCTCTCCCTCTCTTTCTCTCTCTCTCCCTCTCTTTCTTTCTCTCTCTCTCCCTCTCTTTCTTTTTCTCTGTCCCTCTCTTTCTTTTTCTCTGTCCCTCTTTCTTTCTCTCTCTCTCCCTCTCTTTCTTTCTCTCTCCCTCCCTCCCTCTCTTTCTTTCTTTCTTTCTTTCTTTCTTTCTTTCTTTCTTTCTTTCTTTCTTTCTTTTCTTTCTTTCTTTCTTTCTTTCTTTCTTTCTTTCTTTCTTTCTTTCTTTCTTTCTTTCTCTCTCTCTCTCTGCCCTTCAAATTATATGTTTACAATAATACTGCTACGCTTCGAGGGACACACGCAAGCAAGCACACATCCACAAATGCACACACACCGAGGTGCAGTTTTCAGAGAGGGGTAAAAAAGAAAAATGAAAGATGGAGCAAAGTTTGAGGTTCTTTTCATAACATTGCCATGTTGAGAACAATATTTTTTCTCCTCTGCTCTTGTCTAACAGAGATGGAAAACAATGTTATGCAATCGTTTCTTTGAATTTCTCTCACACACACACACACACACACACACACACACACACACACACACACACACACACACACACACACACACACACACACACACACACACACACACACACACACACACACACACACACACACACACACACACACACACACACACAGGGCTTGTAATGAGCAGTCAGTGTGTGAGCAACCAGTCCTCACAGTATCACATCAGAACTACAACTTCACAAGTGGTCCATCCTGGCAGAGGTTTTTCGTGATGCCTGCCGTCTTATTGGCTCTTAACCAACTGTGTTATTTTTTTTTGCGTTGTTAGTAACTTATTTTGTACATAATGTTGCTGCTACTGTCTCTTACGACTGAAAAGAGCTACGGTTACTCACCTCAGATTAGACTAAGAGTTTTTCTTCAATGAGTCGGACGGGGGGGATACACTACTACAGACACCCGACCAGGTCCAGATCCCCGTCATTCGCTGGAGATGGAAACAGAGATTTTGCGGAAAAAGATCAGGGGGCCTTGTGAGGATCAGGCGACGAGTCGCTAATCTGCCTTTGCATTCCGTCCTGCTAGCTAACATGCAATCGCTGGAAAATAAATTGGACGAACTGAAAGCACATATATCCTACCAACGGGACATTAAAAACTAATCGACAGGGTTGTAGTGGAGCAGGTTGAGAGCTTCAAGTTCCTTGGCGTCCACATCACCAACAAACTAACCCTAACCCTAACAAACTAAGGTCCAAGCACACCAAGACAGTTGCGAAGCGGGCACAGCAAAACCTATACCCTCTCAGGAGACTGAAAAGATTTGGTATGGGTCCTCAGATCCTCAAAAGGTTTTACAGCTGCACCATCGAGAGCATCCTGACGGGTTGCATCACTCCCTGGTATGGCAACTGCTCGGCCTCCGACCGAAAGGCACTACAGGGGGTAGTGCGAACGCCCAGTAAATCGCCGGGGTCAAGCTTCCTGCCATCCAGGAAAAAATTGTCAAAGACTCCAGCCACTCAAGTCATAGACTGTTCTCTCTGGTACCACACGGCAAGCGGTACAGGAGCGCCAAGTCTATGTCCAAGAGGCTTCTTAACAGCTTCTACCCCCAAGCCATAAGACTCTAGAACAGCCAATCAAATGGCAACTGAACAGCTAATCATTGCCCCCCCCACCCCCCCACCCACTTCTACTACTCTCTGTTATTATCTATTTATAGTTACTTTAATAACTGTACCTACATGTACATATTACCTCAATTACCTCGACACCGGTGCCCCCGTGCATTGACTCTGTTCCGGTACCCCCTGTATATAGCCTCCACATTGACTCTGTTCCGGTACCCCCTGTATATAGCCTCCACATTGACTCTGTATATAACCCCACTATTGTTATTTACTGCTACTCTTTAATCATTTGTTATTCTCATCTCTTACTTTTTTGTGTGTATTTTCTTAAAACTTCATTGTTGGTTAAGAACTTGTAAGTAAGCATTTCACTGTAAGGTTGTTGTATTCGGCGCATGTGACAAATAACATTTGATTTGATTAGACGTTAATCCATGTTCCTCAAATGTCCCATTTCGAAGTGTTTATGTTCAGGCATTAACTCCGAATTGTTTAGGTTAGGCTTCAGTTCAAGCATTCACTTTAATATGGCAGAGAGATTGTGGCTTCCATCAACATCATTGTATGCATCATTTCCAGTCCCCCATATATTTTGGGGTAAATATATATATTTTCCTTTATTATTTTCCCCTAACCCTCCCTCCCCTAATTGTACTAAACTAATGGACTTAGGCTTCCCTCAACCCCTCCTATCTATCTCTGAACACCATCCAGCCCCATCCTTCACCTACCCTCAACCCCTCCTATCTATCTCTGAACACCATCCAGCCCCATACTTCACCTACCCTCAACCCCTCCTATCTATCTCTGAACACCATCCAGCCCCATCCTTCAGCTCCCCTCAACCCCTCCCATCTATCTCTGAACACCATCCAGTTTTGATTTCTATTTGCCATATATTTTTTAATGCTGCTGTGATATTTCACAAAAGTTCTGAACCTTTTTTATGTCTCAGTTTCTACAGATTGTAAATTAAAGATAAACATTTTAGCAAATCACCCAGCAGTACTATTTGCAGAGTTAGAATTGTTACAATTCTTCAGCTGTCATAATGAACTTAAAACGCTATGATGATCTGGACCAGACTACCGAATCGAGGCAAAGGTAAGAATCTCTGGATTAACCATCTACATTTAGTAATTAAGACATTATTTTTCATTGAGAATTCTGAGAACTGTCTTGTGGAAGTTTAAAATAGACACAATATCGGTTAGCAAAGGTGTCAGCTAGAGATGACATGCAGGAGCTTGCAGGGATTTGTAGTCTTGCATGATGTCTACTTTGACGCTAATTAGAATTTTCGAATCTGAGAGGAAGTAGAGCAGAAAATATTGGCAAAAGTCACCTTGTCCAAAAGAGATTTACATGGTTATCAAATCGTCATGCCACGGTAAGCCTACATGAAACACAACTCGTTTTAAGTGTTTCTAAAATTCCTATGGGAAAAACGAACGGTGGAATCATTTCCCTGTTTGACCTCTAGGTTTTATAGGTATTATGACACCTCCACTGTTGGGCTCTATATTTTCACATGACCCTTCCCTTGTACTGTAAAATAAATTGAACACCCACCCCCACATAGAATTGACTCGAAATAATGTTTAAGCCCACAAATAAAAATAACTGTAGTGACCCTATGTTAATAAAATGTGGATATTGAATTTGCCACTTAAGCATGCAGTCTATGCCAGCAGGGCTTCCGGGACTGAAGGTTGAGAGTTCGCTCTCCCTGCCTGTCACTCTCCCTGCCTGTCACTCTCCCTGCCTGTCACTCTCCCTGCCTATTACTCTCCCTGCCGGTTTCATTACTTCACGATCAGAGCCGGTTGCAGACAATGAACAGCTAGGGGATTCAGATTTTCAACATTTTGATGCCATATTTATAGTTATGTAAAATATATGCAACACCAACAGTTTTCTGTACCAATGAACCACACAACGAATAAACAAAGCATACCGACTTCGAGCACTTCGATATCATGGATAGTGTTTTCATCACCACAATAAATAGACTATGTCAATCTCGACAAACAAGCCTACAAGTCATTCCTCCGTACCTTGAAGGGTTACCCAGTATTGAAGGCTTGGGTTGTCAATCTCCTGAATGTCATTAAACTTTTGTAATG
This sequence comes from Oncorhynchus tshawytscha, assembly GCF_018296145.1. Lineage (NCBI taxonomy): Eukaryota > Metazoa > Chordata > Actinopteri > Salmoniformes > Salmonidae > Oncorhynchus > Oncorhynchus tshawytscha. The sequence continues at coordinate 25,781,890 of NC_056440.1, read as the reverse complement.
GGTGTTTTGTAACACATCTTTCTTTCCAATCATCACATTGCGGCTGCACAGTTTGGATTGATTTGACTGATTGATTTTATTTGTCAGTAAAATAAAAAAAACATGTACAGTACCAGTCAAAAGTTAACACACCTACTCATTCAAGGGTTTTTCCTTCTTTGTACTATTTTCTACATTGAAGAATAATAGTGAAGACATCAAAACTATGAAATAACACATATGGAATCATGTAGTAACCAAAACAATATATTTTAGATTCTTCGAAGTAGCCACCCTTTGCCTTGATGACAGCTTTGCACATTCTTGGCATTCTCTCAAGCAGCTTCATGAGGAATGCTTTTCCAACAGTCTTGAGGGAGTTCCCACAATGAGCACTTGTTGGCTGCTTTTCCTTTACTCTGCGGTCCAACTCATCCCAAACCATCTCAATTTGGTTGAGATCGGGATTGTGGAGGCCAGGTCATCTGATGCAGCACTCAATCACCCTCCTTCTTGGTCAAATAGCCCTTACACAGCCTGGAGGTGTGTTTTGGGCCATTGTCCTGTTGGGAAAAAAAATGATAGTCCCACTAAGCGCAAACCAGATGGGATGGCGTATCGCTGCAGAATGCTATGGTAGCCATGCTGGTTAAGTGTGCCTTGAATTCTAAATAAATCACAGACACTGTCAACAGCAAAGCACCCCCACACCATCACACCTCCTCCTCCATGCTTCACGGTGGGAACCCCACATACAGAGAGCATCCGTTCACGGCGGTTGGAACCAAAAATCTCAAGTTTGGACTCATCAGACCAAAGGACAGATTTCCACCGGTCTAATTGCTCGTGTTTCTTGGCCCAAGCAAGTCTCTTCTTATTATTGGTGTCCTTTAGTAGTGGTTTCTTTTCAGCATTTTGACCATGAAGGCCTGATTCACGCAGTCTCCTCTAAACAGTTGATGCTGAGGTGTGTCTGTTACTTGAACTCTGTGAAGCATTTATTTGGGATGCAATCTGTGGTGCAGTTAACTCTAATGAACTTGTCCTCTGCAGCAGAGGTAACTCTGGGTCTTCCATTCCTGTGGCGGTCCTCATGGGAGCTAGTTTCACCATGATGGTTTTTGCGACTGCACTTGAAGAAACTTTCAAAGTTCCAGAAATGTTCCAGATTGACTGACTTCATGTCTTAAAGTAATGATGGACTGTTGTTTCTTTGCTTATTTGAGCTGTTCTTGCCATAATATGGACTTGGTCTTTTACCAAATAGGGCTTTCTTCTGTATATCCCCTACCTTATCACAACACAACTGATTGGCTCAAATGCATTAAGTAGGAAAGAAATTCTACAAATCAAGGCACACCTGTTAATTAAAATGCAGGTGACAATTCCAGGTGACTACCTCATGAAGCTGGTTGAGAGAATGCCAATAGTGTGCAAAGCTGTCATCAAGGCTGTCAAGGGTGGCTACTTTGAAGAATCTCAAATATAATATATATTTTGATTTGTTTAACACTTTTTGGGTTACTACATGATTCCATATGCGTTATATCATAGTATTGATGTCTTCACTATTAATCTACAATGTAGAAAATAGTGAAAATTAAGGAAAAACCCTTGAATGAGTAGGTGTGTTAACTTTTGACTGGTACTGTATATACACAAATAATTGTTAAAGTGACAGGGATTGCACAACAAAGTTGGGGACTTATTTCCATTAGGCTAGGCTATAGCCATTATTTGTTCAGACCCATAACCATTCACTCTTCGTGAAGAGAAAAGAAAGCCATCTGCATCTTTATCTAGTCCTATATTATTCAAGAATGCCATTACAATGATAAAGATCAGGACAACTAAACATTTCATTTAGGCTAACTGTTGAAAGCTAGGAAGGAATGAAGCAACACTAGATAGAGGTAAGCTAATATACACGTCACACAACATTATGGGAAATATTGTGAAAGGTATGCATGCATCAACCTACTAATTTTAAAAATGTAAAATAGGCCCGATTATATTTCAAATTTGCTAGCCTATAATTGTAAACTTTGCAGGATGCATGTTCTGCACCAGCATCACATGCTCTCTCCCAAGTTCATGGTTTGAAAGACGTACGTTATTCCAGTCCATATAATACAGTATAATACAATACAGTAATACAGTCCAAGCTAAAATATTAGCTTACTGGAGCTTGTTTCATTTACTTACCCAAGAAAGCATAGCTACATCTATGGGCGTTTATGTTTTTTTTGTCATGCTTAATGTGCAGTATCCTATCATAGTGTCACGCCCTGACCATAGAGAGCTCTCGGGGTTCTCCATGGTGTAATAGGTCAGAGCGTGACTAGGGGGGTTTTCTAGTTATTATCGTTCTATGTTGGTGTGTGAGTATGGTTCCTAATTGGAGGCAGCTGAATATCATTGCCTCTAATTGGGGATCATACTTAGTGTGTCCCTTTTCCCACCTGCGTTGTGGGATATTGTTTTGTTTAGTGCCTATGTGCGCTACGTACTGCACGTTCGTTAATTCTTTGTTGTTTTGAAGGTTCACTATTATAAATATGTGGAACTCTACTCACGCTGCGCCTTGGTCCACTCATTTATACAACAATCGTGACAAATAGGTTACATATTGGACAAAGGCATAATCATTTGGCCTTTTATGGGCTTGGGCTCACAAAATGTCTGATGTAGGGATAAAAAAATGTATTTAATGTATGGCTCATCAGCCTCAGGTAGCATCAGACTTTTCATGCGGATCAAATCTCTAATTAAATCCAGACATATGCTTTATAATGACACTTCCGGTTTGGACTGGAAATACCAGGTTACCAGGAAGAAAAGTGATTATTCTCGGGATGGAACATTTGTAAAATACAGGGAAAATATTGAACCCTAATCTGTAGTTTATTCTTTAGATGTTTGGAGCTGTTGGTGTACCATGATGAGCAGGCATAATTGTCACGTCTACTCCCGCTTCTGAAGTGGACTGCGCAAGGAGGTCCAGACGGAGTTGGCATGCCAGGACGACAACCTTTAACAAGGACACACTCATAGCAATGGCCATACGTCTGGACAACCATCTCTCTCTTCACTCTCCTCCTCTGGCCATCCTGAGGCAGAGCCTGAACCTATGGAGATATAGGTCACAGAAGGGGTATCCGGTGCGTCCTAACCCAAAGTCCACTGGGGCAGAGGGACGGCCCGTGATTCTCTGTCTCCCAGAGTAGGCGTGATTATTCCTTCATCGTTTTCCACCAAACCATTCCTGGTTTAAATTTGACTGGTTGGCTGTTCCTTAGATGTCTCCACGGGCTCTGGTGGACTCCGGTGCTGCTGGGAATTGTATCGACCGGGCCCTGGTCTCCTCCCTGAACATCCCAAGTACCCGCTCTCCTCTCCTTTTCCGGTCCACGCCTTGGATAAACAACCCTTGGGATCCGGCATTATCACGCACAGCACAGCACCACTCATCCTCACTGTTGCACCCTTGCACCGAGAAAGCCTTCCCTTCCTGATCACCATGGCTCCCGTACACAAAGTCCTCTTCGGCCTCCCATGCCTCCAACTTTCTGTCCCCATCATCTCCTGGTTGAGGATGAAAATCCCTGCATGAGCACCCGGATGTCAGACCTGTATTCCCTTACCTTGTGGTTCCACGTCGATTGAGATTCCTGTGAGAACCCACCATTCTGTCCTCCCATATTGTTGGTCCCGTGTTTTGGGACATAGATGTGGACATCCGCCAGGCTCTGGAGAGGGAAACTGTGCATGCTGCTGTAGGTAAAAATTAATGACCATGGGTGATTTTCCAGTATCTAGACTGTTCTCACAGAAATATTGAGACAGAAAACATAGGGTTAATTAATATACATGTGTAAGCAGAATAAAGGCTGAGCTCAGTTTACAAACACTTAGGTTTGAGACATTAAAACTGGTTTTTCAACCACTCCACAAATTTCTTGTTAACAAACTATAGTTTTGGCAAGTCGGTTAGGACATCTACTTTGTGCATGACACAAGTCATTTTTTCTACAATTGTTTACAGACAAATTATTTCACTTATGATTCACTGTATCACAATTCCAGTGGGTTAGAAGTTTACATACATTAAGTTGACTGTGCCTTTAAACAGCTTGGACAATTCCAGAAAATTATGTCATGGCTTTAGAAGCTTCTGATAGGCTTATTGACATCATTTGAGTCAATTTGAGGTGTACCTATGGATGTATTTCAAGGCCTACCTTCAAACTCATTGCCTCTTTGCTTGACATCATGGGAAAATCAAAAGAAATCAGCCAAGACCTCCAGAAATTGGAGACCTCCAGAAGTCTGGTTCATCCTTGGGAGCAATTTCCAAATGCCCGAAGGTACCATGTTCATCTGTACAAACAATAGTACGCAAGTATATACACCATGGGACCACACAGCCGTCATACAACTCAGGAAGGAGACGCGTTCTACTAGATATGAACGTACTTTGGTGCGAAAAGTGCAAATCAATCCCAGAACAACAGCAAAGGACCTTGTGAAGATGCTGGAGGAAACAGGTACAAAAGTATCTATATCCACAGTAAAACGAGTCCTATATCGACATAACCTGAAAGGCCACTCAGCAAGGAAGAAGCCACTGCTCCAAAACCACCATAAAAAAAGCCAGACTACAGTTTGCAACTGCACATGGGGACAAAGATCATACTTTTTGGAGAAATGTCCTGGTCTGATGAAATAAAAATAGAACTGTTTGGCCATAATGAACATCATCATGTTTGGAGGAAAGAGAGGGAGGCTTGCAAGCCAAAGAACACCATCCCAACCATGAAGCACGGGTGTGGCAGCATCATGTTGTAGGGGTGCTTTGCTGCAGGAAGGACTGGTGCACTTCACAAAATCGATGGCATCATGAGGTAGGAATATTATGTGGATATATTGAAGCAACATCTCAAGACATCAGTCAAGAAGTTAAAGCTTGTTCGCAAATGGGTCTTCAAAATGGACAATGACCCCAAGCATTCTTCCAAAGTTGTGGCAACAAAGTCAAGGTAGTGGAGTGGCCATCACAAAGCCCTGACCTCAATCCTGTAGAAAATGTGTGGGTAGAACTGAAAAAGTGTCTGTGAGCAAGGAGGCCGACAAACCTGACTCAGTTACACCAGCTCGGTCAGGAGGAATGGGCCAACATTCACTCAACTTATTGTGGGAAGCTTGTGGAAGGCTATCCGAAACGTTTGACCAAAGTTAAACAATTTACAGGCAATGCTACCAACTACTAATTGAGTGTATGTAAACCTCTGACCCACCCAATGCTCTGGTGACAAACAAAGCTTGCTGCTATGTTTCCAATTGTCCACATGGCTCGGAGAATCTATTCAAGTAAGTAAATACATTTCTAAAATGTAAAAAATCCTACATATTATTTGCTAACTGGTTACATAAATTTGCATCCTGTAGCTCTAACTCCAAAAGGTTTTGGGACACTGTAAAGTCCATGGAGAACAAGAGCACCTCCTCCTAGCTGCCCACTGCACTGTGGCTAGGTAACACGGTCACCACCGATAAATCCATGATAATAGAAAATGTCAATAATCATTTCTCTACGGCTGGCCATGCTTTCCTCCTGGCTATCCCAACCCCGGCCAACAGCTTCGCACCCCCTGCAGCTACTTGCCCGAGCCCCCCAGCTTCTCCTTCACCCAAATCCAGATAGCAGATTTTCTGAAAAAGCTGCAAAACCTGGACCCGTACAAATCAGCTGGGCTCGACAATCTGGACCCTCTCTTTCTAAAATGATCCGCTGCCATTTTTGCAACCCCTATTACCAGTCTGTTCAACCTCTCTTTCGTATCGTCCAAGATCCCTAAAGATTGGAAAACTGCCGCGGTCATCCCCCTCTTCAAAGGGGATGACACTCTAGACCCAAACTGTTATAGACCTATATCCATCCTGCCCTGCCTTTCTAAAGTCTTCGAAAGCCATATTAATAAACAGATCACTGACCATATCAAATCCCACCGTACCTTCTCCGCTGTGCAATCCGGTTTCCGAGCTAGTCATGGGTGCACCTCAGCCACGCTCAAGGTACTAAACGATATCATAGCTGCGATCGATAAAAGACAATACTGTGCAGCCGTCTTCATCGACCTGGCCAAGGCTTTCGACTCTGTCAATCACCGTATTCTAATCGGCAGACTCAACAGCCTTAGTTTCTCAAATGGCTGCCTCGCCTGGTTCACCAACTACTTCGCAGACAGAGTTCAATGTGTCAAACCGGAGGGCCTGTTGTCCAGACCTCTGGCAGTCTCTATGGGGGTACCACAGGGTTCAATTCTCGGGCCAACTCTTTTCTCTGTATATATCAACGATGTCACTCTTGCTGCGGGTGATTCCCTGATCCACCTCTACGCAGACGACACCATTCTGTATACATCTGGCCCTTCTTTGGACACTGTGTTAACTAACCTCCAAACGAGCTTCAATGCCATACAACACTCCTTCCATGGCCTCCAACTGCTCTTAAACGCTAGTAAATCCAAATGCATGCATTTCAACCGTTCGCTGCCCGCACCCACCTGCCCGACTAGCATCACTACTCTGGACGGTTCTGACCTAGAATACGTGGACAACTACAAATACCTAGGTGTCTGACTAGACTGTAACTCTCCTTCCAGACTCATATCAAACATCTTCAATCCAAAATCAAATCTAGAATCGGCTTTCTATTTCGCAACAAAGCCTCCTTCACTCACGCCGCCAAACTTACCCTAGTAAAACTGACTATCCTACCGATCCTCGACTTCGGCGATGTCATCTACAAAATAGCTTCCAATACTCTACTCAGCAAATTGGATGTAGTCTATCACAGTGCCATCCATTTTGTTACCAAAGTGCCTTATACCACCCACCACTGTGACCTGTATGCTCTAGTCGGCTGGTCCTCGCTACATATTCGTCGCCAGACCCACTGGCTCCAGGTCATCTATAAGTCTATGCTAGGTAAAGCTCCGCCTTATCTCAGCTCACTGGTCACGATAACAACACCCACCCGTAGCACGCGCTCCAGCACGTATATCTCGCTGGTCACCCCAAAGCCAACACCTCCTTTGGCCGCCTTTCCTTCCAGTTCTCTGCTGCCAGTGACTGGAACGAATTGCAAATATCGCTGAAGCTGGAGACTTACATTTCCCTCACTAACTTTAAACTAACCGATCGCTTCAGCTGTAGATAGGCCATCTGTAAATAGCCCACCCAATCTACCTACCTCAACCCCATATTGTTTTTATTTACTTTGCTGCTCTTTTGCACACCAGTATCACAACTTACACACCATCATCTGCTCATCATCATCTGCTCATCTATCACTCCAGTGTTAATCTGCCTGCTAAATTGTAATTACTTTGCTACTATGGCCTATTTATTGCCTTGCCTCCTCATGCCATTTGCAAACACTGTATATAGACGTTCTTTTTTTCTATTGGGTTATTGACTGTACGCTTGTTTATTCCATGTGTAACTCTGTGTTGTTGTTTCTGTCACACTGCTTTGCTTTATCTTTGCCAGGTCGCAGTTGTAAATGAGACATTTTTCTCAACTAGCTTACCTGGTGAAAGGTGAAATAAAAAAAAAACAGTGCAGGCTAATTCAAATTTTACGTACTGTATAGATAGCTGGCTAAGTTAATTAAATATCACCAGCTACCTAACTTCATATTAGCTAGCTATCTTGATGTATTTATCACTGTAAAAAAAAACGATATGCATTTGTAGGTAGCTAGCTAACAGCCATGGAGGAGAGTGAAAGCATAGCAAGCATAGCAGCCCCAACTGTCAAAGTGAGCAGGTACTTTTGTGTAGTTCCAGTCCCTTGAAGTGAGGACGGAGATAATAGTAACATAATATTCAGTGCGGTGTAATTTGAAGAAATTAAGTATGTTGTGAGGTTGTCTGTCCTCAGATATAGAGAGCTATAAAAGCCTGTCTACATATGAAGAGCAATGGTTCTCAGTCCTGGTCCTGGGGACTCAAAGGGGGGCACATTTCTGGTTTTGCCTTAATACTACACAGCTGATTCAAATGATGAACTCATCATCAAGCTTCAAGTGGTATTTATGTATTCATTTGTGACGCTATACTTGATATGATCCTGTCATTGTCATATGCTACACATGCACCTATAAATCCAATGTTATCATGATTTGTTATAAGGGATATTATACTTTGGTAATCCACAATGACCTGGTGTTGTAAAAGTCTAATAATGACATTATCTTCCATATTCCTACAGGTACCTTGTAACTGGAGATTCATTCAAAACGATTGCCTACAGATATTGTGTAGGGCACTGCAAGGTTGGGTGACCAAGGCCATCTGGGACTGCCTCCTGGAGGAAGGAGGGATGTGAAGGCTACCTGTGTCCTGCATAACTTCATGAGGATGGACACGAGGACCAGGAGGGGATCTGCAGCTCGCCGCTGTGTGCCAGAGGAGAAGTCTGCTGCTCTGCAGGATGTTTAAAGGATGGGGTCTAACAAAGGAGTAAGAGAGGCAATCCGTGTGTGGGAGATCTTCCCCTCCTACTTCTTCGAAGAGGGTGCTGTTCCCTGGCAACACCATAGACTACACTATGCACAACCAAAGGCTCTTTTTAAGAGCCATTCACATTGAAATAAGAGTATTCTTCCATTTACTTTGCTATGTCAACTGCAGTTATTCAATTCCCAGTTTCTGTCCCTTTGATTTGTGTGCTGTTTAGGTAAGGGTGTGAGGTCTGTACATAGACAAAACAGGCTATTGTAAGTCACCCATATTGATGTAGAGCAATTAGACACCCTATAACCCACACACTCATGTATCAATCTGATTGAGGGATTGTGTTGTGCAGGCTCAGGTGCATAACTGTGACTCATTCCACCTTCAAAGGATAGGCAAGAGGGCCAACCATGGAGAATAGTAAAACACTTCATTATTTCTATAACTACGCTATATTGTTTGTCCTCGTGTGTCTGCATGTTTTTCAGCATAAAGTAATCTGTAGCCACTTAGTGTGGACACCAGGTGAGACCACACACACAGATTCCTGTTGAACAGTCTCTAACTACCTTATTTTCTCAATAACAGTCTCTTCTTCACTTCATCCCTCTCTCCCCTTCTCACTAAGTCCTCTAGGTTATATCAGCTGTGTCGGGGAACCCCTCCCACATCTGAACTGGCTACATAGAGGGCACAGCATGATCAGAGGTGTGAGGTCACTTGGTCGAGTCAACAGGAATTATTATTAAAGAGATGCTTTACATCAAAATACAGATAGAGATGCAGTAGACCCAGAGTTAATGATTCAAGGTCAGTTTTGCATTTCACCTCCTGATGATTATGATGACTGAAGGTGTTAGAATAGGATGCCAACCCCCAGTCCCGTCATCGCCACCTCACCCTCTCTTAAGATAACCTTCTGGCCCCGACTGGGAGCCCAAGCTGGTTAGGAGACACCACTATAGACACTATGTAATTATGATGAACTGAGAGAATATTAGGGCAGCACTGTGCTGCCTTCTCTGCTTCTCTGTTCTTACCGCTTTCTCTTTGTCTTTTACACCTCTCTTGCATCTCCGCTTTTTTCCTCTGTTTTTATAATGCACTGAAGTACATATTGAACTTGTATTTATAATATATTACAATTATAGTTATAATGCATGTATTTTGTATTCATAATAACGGATAATGAACTTCTTTCAATTAAGCGTTTCACATTCTCTACTGGTTGAAATGAATGATGAAATACTACACCTATCCTGTGTTTATCAGAACAATGCAGATTAAGGAAATTAGATATTGAGATGAACTGGTTATAGAGTATTTACATGATGAATAGGAAATGTAGTGCACTGTTTAATTTTTTAAATATTTCTGTATATATTAACTACAAATCAGCCTTTAACTAGTTAAATCATGTTTCTAGTCTATTGCATAGTTACAATGTATAACCATTGATGTCCCAGGACCAAGATTGCTAAACACTGTTGAAGTATATAATTGTAATACATACAGTGGCAAGAAAAAGTATGTGAACCCTTTGGAATTACCTGGATTTCTGCATAAATTGGTGATAAGATGTGATCTGATCTTCATCTAAGTCACAACAATAGACAAACACAGTCTGTTTAAAATAACACAAACAATATGTTTTCATGTCTTTATTGAACACACTGCGTAACATTCACAGTGCATAGTGGGAAAAGTATGTGAACCCTTGGATTCAATAACTATTTGACCCTCCTTTGGCAGCAATAACCTCAACCAAATGTTTTCTGTAGTTGCAGATCAGACCTGCACAATGGTCAGGAAGAATTTTGGACCATTCCTCTTTACAAAACTGTTTCAGTTCAACAATATGCTTGGGATGTCTGGTGTGACCCGCTCTGAGGTCTTGCCACAGCATCTCAATTGGGCTGAGGTCAGGACTCTGACTGGACCACTCCAGAAGGCGTATTTTCTTCTGTTGAAGCCAGTCTGTTGTTGATTTACTTCTGTGTTTTGGGTCGTTGTCCTGTTGCATCACCCAACTTCTGTTGAGCTTCAAATGGCAGACAGATAGCATTACATTCTCCTGCAAAATGTCTTGATGAATTTGGGAATTCATTTTTCCATTGACGATAGCATGCTGTCCAGGTCCTGAGGCAGCAAAGCAGCTCCAAACCATGATGCTCCCTCCACCATACTTTACAGTAGGGATGAGGTTTTGATGTTGGTGTGCTTTTGCTCCGCACATAGTGTTGTGTGTTCCTTGTAAACAACTCAACTGTAGTTTCATTGTCCACAGAATATTTACAGCAGTGGCTTCTTCCGTGGTGTTCCCCCATGAACACCATTCTTGTTTAATGTATCGTAGATTCGTGTATCGTAGGATTTCTGTAAGTCTTTAGCTGACACTCTAGGATTCTTCTTAACTTCTTAACCTAATTGAGCATTCTTCGCTGTGCTCTTGCAGTCATCTTTCAATTACGGCCACTCCTAGGGAGAGTAGCAAGAGTGCTGAACTTAATCCATTTATAGACAATTTGTCTTACCATGGACTGATGTTCATCAAGGCTTTTAGAGATACTTTTGTAACCCTTTCCAGCTTTATGCAAGTCAATAATTCTTAATTGGTCTTCTAAGATCTCTTTTGTTCAAGGCATGGTTAACATCAGGCAATACAGTTGAAGTCGGAAGCCACAGCTTTAGAAGTATGCTTGGGGTCATTGTCCATTTGGAAGACCCATTTGCGACCAAGCTTTAACATCCTGACTGATATCTTGAGATGTTGCTTCAATATATCCACATAATTTTCCTCCCTCATGATGCCATCTACTTTGTAAAGTGCACCAGTCCCTCCTGCAGCAAAGCACCCCCACAACATGATGCTATCACCCCCGTGCTTCACAGTTGGGATGGTGTTTCTCAGCATGCAAGCCTCCCCCTTTTTCCTCCGAACATAACAATGGTAATTATGGCCAAACAGTTCTATTTTTGTTTCATCAGACAAAGAGGACATTTCTTCAAAAAGTATGATCTTTGTCCCCATGTGCAGTTGCAAACTGTAGTCTGGCTTTTTTATGGCGGTTTTGGCGCTGAAAGGCTGCTTCCTTGCTGAGCGGCCTTTCAGGTTATGACGATATATGACTCGTTTTACTGTGGATATAGATACTTTTGTACCTGTTGCCTTCAGCATCTTCACAAGGTCCTTTGCTGTTGTTCTGGGATTGACTTGCACTTTCCGCACCAAAGTACGTTCATCTCTAGGAGACAGAACGCGTCTCCTTCCTGAGTGGTAGGACCGCTGAGTGGCCCCATGGTGTTTATACTTGCGTACTATTGTTTGTACAGATGAAAATGGTACCTTCAGGCATTTGGAAATTGTGCCCAAGGATGAACCAGACTTGTGGGGGTCTACAATTTTTTTCAGAGGTCTTGGCAGATTTCTTTTGATTTTCCCATGATGTCAAGCAAAGAGGCACTGAGTTTGAAGGTAGGCCTTGAAATACATCCACAGGTACATCTCCAATTGACTCAAATTATGTCAATTAGCCTATCAGAAGCTTCTAAAGCCATGACATAATTTTCTGGAATTTTCCAAGTTGTTTAAAAGGCACAGTCAACTTAGTGTATGTAAACTTCTGACCCACTGGAATTGTAAATTATAAGTGAAATAATCAGTCTAAACAATTGTTGGAAAAATTCCTTGTGTCATGCACAAAGTTGATGTCCTAACTGACTTGCCAAAACTATAGTTTGTTAACAAGTCATTTGTAGAGTTGTTGAAAACCAAGTTTGAATGACTCCAACCTAAGTGTATGTAAACTTCCGATGACTTGCATCCTTGGCACAAAGTTATATTCTACTCAATCCATAGGCTTCATTAATGTAATTCAGACGGCTTTGAAGTTGATACAACTGGCTATGATAGCTAAGGTTCCTAGCTAGGTTCTGAACAAATATGAAATATGTATACCAAACGTTTTGGTCCATACGCAGATTGGCTAGATAGCTAGCTACACATCATACAGGTATTTTTAATCCTCCCCTGCACTATAAGCAAGAACATAGCTAGCTAAGTTATTTCATCTATCTGCATTCAATGGAAAATATCAGCAAGGCATGTTTACAAAATTGTACATTGGATTTGCAGTAAATATTTTAGCTAGCTAGTTTCTTTACATCCACTGTTTTACAAGACGACAGACTGGGTTGCTAGTTGTTTCAGGAGTCCCTAAAACATTAAACAACCAAAATTACAATTTCATACTCATGTCACATAACCCATAAAGCTAGCCGGCTAATGTTAGCTAGTCACTGAACTTGTTAAATCGCAATTTAAATTAACTATGATTTTAAAAAATATGCATAATCATTTGTCTCTACATTAACTAACATATTCCTGTCAACTGTACATTTTTTGTATGATTCGTTATGATGTTATAAATCACTTATATTTGCTTCCATCCTTGTATTTTTGTCAGCCATCTTTGCTGAAGAAAGTCTCCAGCCTTGGGTTGCATAGCGTCAAATTCGTCATGGGAACCACTCGATATGATTGGTCATTGCCCAGCGGTCGCCGCTGGTGATTTACATAAAGTTGGGAAAAAGTTAATATTTTTCATCGCCTCCCACACCACCTTCACATCGCCCAAAGGTCGACCGCCCTCTCTGCGTCTCGCCGTTTACCTTCAATTGAAATGAATGGGAAGCGATGTTTCACCACGCGGCATTCTGTGCTACTGTATCATGCCCGTAACTGGGCCTGCTTGGAGCATATCTGGCCACATTATTATAGGGCGACTTGGGAGAATGAGAATTCGAAACATACAGCGCATTCAGTATCAGAAGTAAAAATGCAGCCAGACTGGCTGCTACTGTGCCTTTCTAGACCATATCAACTGTCAAGAGTAGACCAACAACGGATCCAATTGAAACGACATTCAAACAACATTTCTACTGCAGCCAGAGTCGAATTTTGGACAATTGAAAACAATAATGCAATTATTCATTACATTGTAGGCTACTATAGTCTAGGTAGGATAGTTGCATTTCCCCTAAACAGTATCAATAGGGGAGTTTTGAGCTGAGTTCCATGTATTCACTGTTCTTTCATGATGTTCCTGGACTGTCCACAGCTATTCCTATTTGTTCTTGTCGATTCATATTGAAAATTGATGCAGCTTGAATGCTTTGTCAGTGCCTTCGGATTCAGACCCTTTGACCTTTTTCCACATTTTGTCATGTCAATGGAATCTTTTTTACATTGATCATCCATGAGATGTTTCTAAAACTTGATTGGATTTCTCCTGTGGCAATTGATTGGACAGGATTTGGAAAGGCACACAGCTTTCTATATAAGGTCCCCCAGTTGACAGTGCATGTCAGAGCAAAAACCAAGACATGAGGTTGAAGGAATTGTCTGTAGAGCTCCAAGACAGGATTGTGTCGAGATACAGATCTGGGGAAGGGTAACAAAAAATGTCTGCAGCATTGAAGGTCCCCAAAAACACAGTGGCCTCCATCACTCTTAAATGGAAGAAGTTTAGAACCACCAAGACTCTTCCTAGAGCTGGCCGCCCGATTGCTCAAAATGAGCAATCGGGGGAGAAGGGCCATGGTCAGGGAGGTGACCAAGAACCCGATGGTCACTCTGACAGAGCTCCAGAGTTCCTCTGTTGAGATAAGAGAACCTTCCAGAAGGACATCCATCTCTGCAGCACTCCAACAATCAGGCCTTTATGGTAGAGTGGCCAGACAGAAGCCAATCCTCAGTAAAAGGCACATGACAGCCCACTTGGAGTTTGCCAAAAGGCTCCTAAAGACTCTCAAACCATGAGAAACAAGATTATCTGCTCAAATGAAACCAAGATTGAACTCTTTGGCCTGAATGCCAAGTATCACGTCTGGAGGAAACCTGGCACCATCCGTAAGGGGAAGAATGGTGGTGGCAGCATCATACTGTGGGGATGTTTTTCAGCGGCAGGGACTGGGAGACTAGTCAGGATCGAGGGAAAGATGAACGGAGCAAAGTACAGAGAGATCCTTGATGAAAACCTGCTCCACAGTGCTCAGGAATTCAGACTTGACAGCGCTTGAGAGGATCTGCAGAGAAGAATGGGAGAAACTCCCCATATACAGGTGTGCCAAGCTTGTAGCGTCATACCCAAGAAGACTCGAGGATGTAATCGCTGCCAAAGGTGCTTCAACAAAGTACAGAGTACTTCAGGGTCTGAAAACCTTCAATATGCAAATGCGATATTTCCATTTTTATACATTTGCACAAATTTCCCAAAAACTGAGTTTCTTTGTCATTATGGGGTATTGTGTGTAGATCGATGAGGAAAAAAACTATTTTAGAATAAGGCTGTAACGTAACAAAATGTGGAAAAACGTTAAGGGGTCTGAGTACTTTCCGAATGCACTGTATGTGTGGTATGATTGCTAGTTAGCCTATTGCAGATCTGGACAAACGATCCACCTACCACTATTGTCACTATGAATGGTGGGTAGAGAGCAGGATAGACCGTTAGACTATACTGACCTGTGGTATAGTAAAAGTTAGTACATGGAAAAGCGTAGTGCATAAGGGAAGTAGCAAAACACTTTAATATAGGGGAGGCGCATGCAAGCAGATTATGAAATTTGGCTCTGATGGGCAGCAGGTAGCCTACCAGTTAAGAGCATTGGGCTAATAACCAAAATGATCAAATCAAATGTTATTGGTCACATCAACGGTTTTAGCAGATGTTGTTACGGGTGTAGCGAAATGCTTGTGCTTCTAGCTCCGACAATGCAGTAATATCTAACAAGTAATACCTAACAAATTACACAACATATACCCAATACACACAAATGTAAATAGGAATGAATTAAGACTATATACATATGGACGAGTGATATCAGAGCGGAATGGACTAAGATACAGACGAATAGTATAGAAAACAGTATATACATATCTGATGGCCTTGAGTTAGAAGCTGTTTTTCAGTGTCTCAGTCCCAGCGTTGATGTACTTGTACTGACCTCGCCTTCTGGATGATAGCGGGGTAAACAGGCAGTGGCTCAGGTGGTTGATCATGCTTGGCCACGCAGTCATTGGTGAATGTACCCTTGTGGGGCCTCACTGTTGAGGACCCAGTTGCACAGGGTGGGGTTCAGACCCAGGGCCTCAAGCTTAATGATGAGGTTGGAGGGTACTATGGTGTTGAATGCTGAGCAATAGTCAATAAACAGCATTCTTACGTAGGTATCCCTCTTGTCCAGATGGGATAGGGCAGTGTGCAGAGTGATGGCGATTGCATTGTCTGTGGATCTATTGGGGTGGTAAGCAAATTGAAGTGGGTCTAGCGTGGCAGGTAAGGTAGAGGTGATATGATCCTGACTATTCTCTCAAAGCACTTCATGATGACAGAAGTGAGTGCTATGGGGCGATAGTCAGTAAGTTCAGTTACCTTTGCCTTCTTGGGTACAGGAACAATGGTGGCCATCTTGAAGCATGTGGGGACAGAGAGAGAGAGAGAGAGAGAGAGAGAGAAAATTAAGTATTCTACTAATATAATTTAAATGGATCTGCTCATGAAGGCTCAACAAATGCACAACACACACATGCACGTGCACACACACCAAAAAGACGACTCCACTCACCAAACTGCCATGAGTCATGCTGTCACCGTGGCAACAGTAGCCATCACTATGCAGAGCAGATCAGCTCCAGCTCCAGATCAGAACAGGACAGGTAAAAGCAGATAGCTCCACAGTGAGCATCCACCACATTACTTTCACCAATCCTATGTTTTTTCACACCCTAGGTTGACTCCTCCTGCTCAGCATCTTTCATGTCAAATTTGGAAGTTAAGGGTAAAGGTTTTTGGGTACAGTTAAAACATTACGTTTAGGCATTCATTCCAAATAGTTAAGGGTTAAGGGATAGGGTTATAACAAAAAAAAGATCATTAGTGTCTAACCCTGGGATTGAATATGTGACCTCGGATCCAGAGTCATGGGATTATCCACCACACCTTAGCAAAGCCCAAGACTACTTGATTTTGATAGCGCTCAATGTTGCCTATTGTGGCCAGTTTTGAAAGCATTCCTGATGTCCTCAGGACATGGACAAACGTCCAATTTCAAAGTCAATATTGAGCGATCTGCCTGGTGGACAGTGATGTTCAGGGTATAGTTCAATTTCTTACCACCAGAGGTCATCTCCAGTCTCTCTGCTGTGTGGACCACAGAACTGGAAAGCCAGAGTCAAAAGGGTTTGCATCCCAAACTGCACCCTATTCGCTACACAGGAGGCTGCTGAGGGGAATGGCTCATAGTAATGTCTGGAACGGAACCAATGGAATGACATCAAACACATTGAAACCATGTCATAGATGTACTTGTTACGGTTCCACCTATTCCGCTCCAGTCATTACCACAAGCTCGTTCTCCCCAATTAAGGTGCCACCAACCTCCTGTGATTCCTTATATAGTGCACTATTTTTGACCAGGTCCTATAGGGCTTTGGTCAACAGTAGTGCACTACATACAGAATAAGGTGCCATTTGCGATGCACTCTGCTAGAGAACAGGCCCAACTCCCAGTACTGACCAGACTTCAACAGTCTGTGGTGATGGAGTATATTATTATGGTGTTTTGACCTTCACTTTTCAGTTCTAAAAGATACGCAAATGTTTAGTACATCTGTCTGTTCACCCTGTAACCTTTCATAAAGACAGATTAGATCTGTGGAGAGAGTTGTGGTAGTCAATAGATGGCAATGCTAGAAATCACTTCATCTGTTAGAGTTGGTGAGCTATATGTGTTATTTATCTGCTGGTAGAGTTATGATTTGATGCTTTAAATGTGTTAGGTGCCTGACCCCTAGGGTAAAGAGGAGTGCACTGACCAGTGCAAGCATTGTGATCAGTCAAACATGGGCTCCTGAGGGGAGATTTAAGTGTGACAGCACTACATTCCAGAGTTCCATCAGAGGAATGATTTTAGCGCAATAACACCGGTGCCAACATTTACAGCACTACACCAAATGCACAGACACACATTTGGGCAGTTCACACTGCAACCATGGCAACAGGAGAATTTTACAAGGTGGCAGCGGCCAATGGTAAGGCACTTCCCTCTTAGCCTACACCAATCACAGAGTGGCCTGCAGCCCAGCCTACAGCTCTTGATGAACTAACAGAGGGCGAAAGTAGAGGGTATCTACTCTGTAGGTTATGCTAATAGCGAGGACATAATGCGTGTGTGTGTGTGTGTGTGTTGTAATGCAGGTGTGAGAGTAAAATGTAAGTGTGAGACTGTGTGTGTGTGTGTGTGATCCTCTGCAAGCTAGTAGAGTGTGAAAATAACGTGAGAACTGGTCAAAAGTAGCAGACTATATAGGGAACAGGGTGCACTTGGAACACACACCGATGTCCCCTGTGGAAGGTTACCTCAATAAGAGGTCAGAACAAACATATCCATGACATCATCAGCTTTCAATAAATTCATTTATTATTTCACACAATGAATAACATGAACAAGTTCAACTGTATTTCATCTTAATAAGTGCCCAATGCTGCCAGCCAGGAAAATGGTAGCAAAAGAACAAGCTTTTCCTCAGAGAAAAGAAATAAAAAAAATAGACTACAAGATCATGATAGGTAAACATGACCAGAAGCATGCCAGCAGACACGGATATACATATATATTGCATGTATATGTGCATATGACATATATCTGTATATGAGCGAAGGCAAATACAAAATATGTGTACATTTACACATACATACTAAGAAGGATATATGCATATGCATGAGCATCTAAGTATTTACTTATTTCTATATGTCAAATATTTGCATTTTTTTTATATTCATACAATGTACAAAAATGCTTTATGAATTAAAAATCCATTACAAAAAGAAACATATCAAACAATGTACAAGTCTTGCTCCAAATTCAATTGAAATTCAACTTCTCCGCTTGTCTAAAATATTGATGAATACAATCAAGTGGAGCATGCTAATAAAGGAAAACCCACTCTAGTAAAAAGGTTCAAATACACTATGTATACAAACTCAAATATGCCAACACAGTTAAGAGCTTTGTGCTCTTGCAAAGTACATTTATTGGTTTCCTCATCGACCCTTCATCTGCATGTTCAGCGTTGAACAACAATATAGCGTAGAAACATAACATATGTTAATGACTACACATATTAGTAGAGACTGTGGCTGCTTCTCACATAACTCCATATTTTCCATATAGTCTTCTGTAGTAGTACACTACTTAGGGTGTAGGGAGTGATTTGAGATGCATACAGTATGATTCAGCTCCAGTGGCTGTATTGGACTAGTCAGACTGGTCTGAGTGTGGAGGGGTCGAACTCTTCCCTAACCACTGATCCAGGACAAGATGTTCTTTCATCCCCCTGATAATGAAAGTTATGATTTAGGGTTGGGTGATCTGATCCTGGATCTGTGGTTAAGGGAAACTTCTACTTGTAGTCATACCAGCCACACAGTTGGACCAGAGTGAATACAGAATCCAGTACACAACAGGGACCGTAAAACCCACATTGACCGTACTGGACCATGCGGTCGGTCTCTGTGTGTAGTTAAGCAGAGGATCAGGACAATATTAGTCAGCTGTAGAAGGCACCGGAACATCGGCTGGTAGAGAAACAGACAGATCCCAGTGGCTTAACTCCAACATCAGAGACCAACCATGGAATACTGAGCTGCCAAGCTTGAAGTCTATAGACCCCTTAGACCGCAACTATACCACATCTAGACCCCTTATACCAAACCTAGACTACCACTAGACCACACTCAGACACCCAGACCCGGTTAGAGAGATCCAGGCCTCCTGTGAAAGGTGTAGTTTGGTTATGAGATCCAGTTCAGTCTCTGTTCTCTCGAAGTGGCCTAGAACTGACGCACACACTGACAAGGACAGGTGTATATTTGGTAATGCCCTCTGAGCACGTGGTCTGAGTACGTGGTTTGGTAATGCCCTCTGTGCACACACACACACACACACACGCACTTCTGCACTAGGCACCCATTGGCTGAGGGGAGTATAGCTGCTAGCCAATGGGGGTTCTTGGTCTTGGCTGAAGTGCAACAAGAGTCATTATCATAGGCTGGCACAGGTCCTGGGATCTTAACCTTGCTATGACTGTTTGATGACTTTTCTAATTGATGGATAGAGACTGACTAAAGGGGTATTGCTGGTTCTAATGTCTAATGTTGACTAAGATGGGTCTGTGTTCTAGGATGGGCTTAGGTTGGTCTGAGGGGATATGCCAGCATATGTAGCTGAGGCCAGTTTGTATCCATGCAGGCAGAACACAACAGAACAGACTATTTACAACAGATAAACACTTCACTACTGGAGCTTGACTTCTGATTAAGGCAGCACTGCAGGGAGCTGCAGTCACTAAAGTTGACATGAAATGATAGTCACCTTCTGCACAACGCTTTACAAATTATTACTGATATTATTCACACTTCTGGATACATGACTGCATGTTTTATTGGGTAAATAAGACACTTATTTGTCTATGTGGAAGGGTGGACTCCTCAGACAGCTCAGGCCAGACCTGATGCATAGCAAACAACTACGTAAGACAGCATGGTTCCCACCAGAACTCCACTGGCACAGCCTGCACGCCCACAGCCCGGGGGGCCTGGTTCCATTTAGATTCAAGTCCACTTTCCCTGGCTCCTACCACCTGTGCTCCTCACAGCTCAGATATTAAAAGACTGCATGGTGATGGATCCACCTTTCTCTCCAATAGAGTGCTTCACAGAGCTCTTTTATCTGTTCAATCCAAAGAGCCAGGGGTGAGCATAAGGGGCGTGAAACCTTAAATGGAATCAGGCCTGTTGTACGTATGGCTGCAAAGGGACATAGGTAGTGCCCGTGTTGTGGTGGCTAAGACACACGTGTCGAAAATGCACAATCATTAGTACGTGGTTTCAATCTCAGTGACTTCTCTGCCATTTTTAATTCCCACAGAATGAGATGTGATGGTTTAAGAAACAAACATAAGGCACGTGCAGAACTGCTGGAGCTGACAAGACCCTCACAGAGAGAGGAGAGGCTTCCCAAGTTTACATTAGACATAGGTCCCAATGAAATACGTACCTACTGCTATTTTATGAAATACTGAAAACATTCTAGCTAGCTAACATCTAATGTCCTGTGTGTTTAGCTGCAGAATGAGAACACTGACAACCCCACACCTGTCTGACAAGTCTGTGAAACACATATAACTCTGAGGCTTTGGTTCCCTATTCCAATACTTAATTGTTGTTTTTCTACCACTACTCATGTTGTTTTCCTACCACTACTCAGATAGAAACCATCAGAGTACCACACACTGATCATTAGTCCTCCTCCATCTTTACTGTCCAATCAAATCTCAGGCTTGGGCTTAGGTTTGACGCCATTGGCTGAGCATCCTGCATATTCAAATAGTTTACATTAAAACACGTTTCTGAATGGATGTCCACCAATGAAGTCAAGGCCAAATCGTAAGGCTAGAACAAGCATGTAAGTGCTGACTTTGATTAAATGAAAGTGTATGTTTAGATAGCAAATTAAAACCATCTTTAAAGGTCGACATTGGGAACAAAAAAATGGTCCAACCCCGCCTCTTTCTCAATTTTCAAACAGAAATGGGGTGTTGGTGGTTTGGTGGTTCATCGACGTGTCATTCTGTTCTTACGCTGCGACCGACGTAGCTAGTTTGTTAGCTAAGCTAGCCACTGTAGCTAGCCAGTATCTCCTCCATGTGTAGAAGTCATTTCACAGGATTTGTTTTTGGACAGAAGCTGTAGAGATCGGTAGGAAATGGCACTTCTTTAGCCAAATATCTTATCTATATATTTTTTGTTGTTGCATTAAATGACCTGGTATGATGGAGTATTGATCAGTTATACAGTTAAAAACCGTTATCTTTGTGTTTTTGCCCAAAGTTGACCTTTAAGGTTTCACCAAACACCCCTGATATTCCCATGTATGTGATGACCTTCTTATATACACAGAATAAATGAATGAATAGATGTGGTTCCTTCAACCTGAAAACAAACATGTCCTGAGTCACATCCAGGTCTATTTTTGGTTATAAAACCACAATCCCAATGTTTATGGACTATGGTACAACATTTCAGTTTGATATGAGCCAGTACATGTAAATGGACTGTATTCTGCGGGGTAAAAGGCGGGTAAAAGTGGAGTATGTTCCTATGTACAGTTAGATCATAGCTGTAAAGGCCAGGGAGGCTCAGTACAGCATATTGCCTTTATAGTATCTCTGCGGCAGGGGGGGGGCAAAACTAAGCAGAGCTGCACAATATCATATTAACCAATCACCACCCCCCGTCTGCTGGTAAAGGTGTGGCTAATGCCACATTCAGATAAAGACTATCATAAAGTACCATTGTATTTCATACCGTATAGTACCATAGTATCATACAGTACCTTATCAAATAGTGCCATATAGTATCAGATATTGTACCATAAAGTACCATACAGTATCATATTAAAGTACCATACGCATCATTGTTTCACATACATGTATGGTAAGTGTCATTGTCCGTCTTCAGAAGTGCAACACTGTTGCTCTTCTAATATTACTCTCCTTACACACTCCTTACATCCAATCATAGAAGAGAAACAGACAGGCCAATAGGTCAAAGTGCACAGAGGTCCCAGAATTGATGTCCGTTTTGGCTGCTAAGGCCAGTGTTAGCTCCTCTCACCAGCTCTCTGATAGGTCAGAGCTCATCTGTATCTGCAACTGTCCTGCTGACTGATTAGCTAATGAAACGCCATATCCCCTCCCTCTTCCTTCCTGGGTCTACCCCTGCGTTTCCCTCCTCTGGTCAGTGGGGGCGCCAGAGAACGTGCTCTGTGAACTACCGTCTCAATAGCCACTGAGATTGAGTCGTGATTGGAAAACTCCAGAGGCTGCGGGGCGGGACTTGGTCTTAAGCTCCGCTTGCCCGGTAGGTCCACACACCTCTCCAGCACCGGCATCCCGAAGCCCCTCCCTATGTCGCTCCCGTAATTGTTGGGTTCGAATTCATCAATGGGGTGTTTCCGGGGGCGACCAGGTCGCCTTTTCACAACGTTGTTGCCGGTCTTGGCCTGGCGCTGGAGACGCTTCACACGCAGGATCTTCTGCACGTGCTCAAAGCTCCTCTGATTGTTGAGAGAACACATCCTCCTGACCTCACCGTGGATCTGTTCCACCTCATGACGCTTATATCTCCTCTTACCTGGAACACCTGAGAGAGAGAGACCGAGACAGAGAGAGCAACAGACAGAGAGAGAGACCGAGACAGAGAGAGCGACAGACAGAGAGACAGGGAGAGAGAGAGAGACAGAGACAGAGAGAGCAACAGACAGAGAGAGCGAGACAGAGAGACAAGGAGAGAGAGAGCGATAGAGACCGAGAGAGAGCGAGAAAGACAGAGAGAATGAGAGAGAGACAGACAGAAAGAGAGAGCGAGACAGACAGAAAGAGGAGAGAGAGAGAGGAGAGCGTTAGATGTGTGGCCGCACTTTGACAATGTAAGATGGAGAAGAGTGGGGGGGGGGCTACAAGACATATATCAGCCGTTTAACAGTGAATGAAACAAAAGCTAAATTAGGGGGTTCACAAGACAGTGCTACCAAGAAAGAATTGTCTTGAATACCAACAAAAAGCCCACATTGCTGCTCATTGAAATATTTTGTTTTTTGTTCGAGCTCCTTCCTGCTAATTTCTGCCATATTCAGGCTTGCCTTGCAGCTGAAACAGAAGTAGAGATTCCATCCTGTGCTAAAGAGAGGAGATGGATAGTGAGAGAGACAGAGAGAAAGAGAATGATGAATAGCGAGAGAGAGAGGAGCTTCCATTCTGCTAGAAGGAAACCCACAGAAATGTGTCCAGCCATTAAATGTGTCGCTATACAACAGTGTTTCTACACATCTGGAGCACCGGCTGGCAAACAGGCCAGACACACACACACGCACCACAGATAATAACACAAATGCACACACAAGCAGGCACACATACACACAAAATCAGCATAAGATTGGCTGAGCAGAGGAAACTGGAGCCATATTGTTTCCTTCGTGCTGATGAACTGGGAACTCTGCCCTTCATACACACAGCTCTTTCTCTCTCCCCTATCTCGCTCTTGCTGTCTGGGAAGGACTTCTGGCTTCCTCGTTCAATGGGTTTTGAGAAGGAGACAAGGATAGAGGATGTGAGGAGTATGCAATTCAGATCTTCTCTCCCTCTCTAGCTCCTCCCTCCTCTCACAGCCCCACCCCCTCTTCTCTGGGCAGTGTTCCCAGATTAAACCAAAGCCAAAATGGAGGAATAGCACAATCAGACACAACAGGCCCAAAAAGAGCCGCCTTTAAACGCGCCTGCTCTCTTCCTCTCTCTACCTCATTCTCTCCTATTCAGTGTGGTTTCTCAGTATTTCAGGGTTTTCCTCCACGTTGTTCTAAGCTGTGACAATGTAACAGTACTAACTAACCACTACGTCTAACAAAGTGATAATTAGACCGAAATACATTTGAATGACACACAAATGAATTCATATTTAATCCATCATTGGTCTTCATAGCTATCAAATGCTTGCTGATGATTTTAAAAGACATACAACGTTTAGTCCTGACTCTAGTATTGTAAACATGCCCAATGGTATTGAGATAAGACCTGCATCATAATACGATCATGATAAAATATAAAGCCTCCTGTCCATAGCTTCTCTTCTACTGAGACAATACACTAGCACTGAGTAGTAGCAATTTGTGAGGAACAGAAACACACACACACAAGGACACACACACACAGGGACAGGAATTTATGAGCTCCATACACTTGAGTGTACAAAACATTAGGGATACCTTCCTAATATTGAGTTGCACCCAATGTTGCCTTCAGAACTGCCTACATTTATCAGGGCATGGACTACAAGGTGTGGAAAGCGTTCCACAGGGATGCTGGCTCATGTTGACGCCAATGCTTCCCACAGTTGTGTGAAGTTGGCTGGATGTCCTTTGGGTGGTGGGCCATTATTGATACCCACAGGAAACTATAGAGCGTGAGAAACCCAGCAGCGTTGCAGTTCTTGACACACTCAAACTGGTGCACCTGGCAACTACTACCATACCCTGTTCATAGGCACTTAAATCTTTTGTCTTACCCCTTCACCCTCTGAATGCCACACATACAATCAATTTGTAAATTGTCTCGACAAAAATCCTTCTTTAACCTGTCTCCTCCCCTTCATCTACACTGATTGAGGGATCAAATAAGGGATCATAGATTTCACCTGGATTCACCTGTCATGTTTTGTACACTCAGTGTATTAGCATCATAAAAATGATTACCTTCAGCAGTACGTATAGCTCAATATCTATAGCCTCAGTCCAGTGGAGAATAAAGTTACAGGTCTGAGGTCAGTTCTGTGTCCTGTTTAAGATTTTGGTATGGTAACCTGATCCTAGACCTGTGTTTAAGGTACACTGCTATCCAGAGCTTTTAGCCAACTGCAGGAGAATGAATTATATATTGTGTGTGTGTGTGGGTGTGGGTGTGCACACACACACACACACACAGAGAAAATCACTTTCATTAACTCTGTAAAAAGGATGACCTGCTTTTCTGCAAATGATGGTGAGAGATTGCTGTCAGGTGCAGTTGAACCAGCTGATTAGTGGGAGCAGACACACAGTTCTAATAAGGCTCAGATAAACATCTAATCACAGGGCAGAAATGATTTAGAGACACCCAATCACAGGGAGGAAATGATTTAGAAACATCCAATCACAGGAGGAAATTATTTAGAAACATCCTATCACAGGAGGAAATTATTTGGAAACATTCAATCACAGGAGGAAATTATTTAGAAACATCCTATCACAGGAGGAAATGATTTAGAAACATTCAATCACAGGAGGAAATGATTTAGAAACATTCAATCACAGGAGGAAATTATTTAGAAACATCCTATCACAGGAGGAAATGATTTAGAAACATTCAATCACAGGAGGAAATTATTTGGAAACATTCTATCACAGGAGGAAATTATTTAGAAACATTCAATCACAGGAAGAAATTATTTAGAAACATTCAATCACACAAGAGTGGAGAATAATATACATTTCGGATCAGTGTGTCTGTGTGTGTGTCAGTGTGCGTGTGTTTAATTGGGCTAGGGCTGGTCTGTGGACGTAGCAGTAAGTCATGCTGGTGGAGGGAGGAGAGAGGGAGACGGAAGGAGTAGAGAGAGGAAGGAGAGAAAGAGGGAGATGGGGAAGAGGGAGTGGAGAGACGGGGAGGATGGGGGAAAGAGAGGGAACAGGAAGAGGAGAGAGTGAGGGAATAGAGAGAAAGAGGGGGTATACCCTGTCTAGAGCAGTAGAAGAGATGGAGGAAGGGAGAGGGAGAAAAAGGGGTAGAAGAAGGCAGTTAGAGAGGGGGGTAGTGTGTGCGTGAGTCATCTCCCATGGGACCCCTGGGGAGGGGGATGTAATCTAAGTGAGCCCCTGGCTTCTCTCCCCCTCCGCTGGACTAGGCCCCACTCATTAAAGTCCTGGCTGGTAGCCAGCTCTGTTAACAGAGCCACAGCCTTTTACTGCCTGTCTGGAGAATATAAATCACAACCTGGGAATCATATATCTCTGGGACCAACCATTGGCAGGCTGAGAGGGAGGGAGGGAGAGATTGGTGAATTATAGACCTCTCCACCCATGCGTTTCGTTCTCTCCCTCTCTGGCCAGATGTGCTCGATGCACTCAGAATACAGAATGTACCACAAACACATTTGTTCAGTATTTGGTGATTTAGGAGCTGACTCCCTCTTTGTCTGCTATAGGCTTACACATGTTCATCTGGGTGCTTCAAAAACTGGGAAGACACCTTAAACACTATCCATCACACATTTGATGTAAAAACAGAATAATAAGCAACTACTGATGTTGTTTTCCACTATCGGAACAAGAATTAACGCATCCACTGCCTCAGTACAACAATATATTTTGAGCTAAATCTGAAAAATCAGATATCTGGAGAGAGTGTGGCTGTGTTATAACATGGTAATAAGCCTGTTACTATTAATAATTCGTTGTTACCTGTTAGAGCTAACCAATCGCTGCAGCTGTACATAGTCCTTCTGTAAATAGCCCACCCAATCTACCTACCTCATCCCCATATTGTTTTTATATACATAGGCCATAGTAGAGAAGTTATTTACAATTTAGCATTAACACTGGAGTGATAAATGAGCAGATGATGATGTGCAAGGAGAGATACTGGTGTATAACACAGCCCCACTCTAACGGGTAACATGTTACTATTCTATTAGATTGGGGCTGTGTTATAACATGGTAATAAGTCTAATAGAATAGTAACACGTTGTTACCTGTTAGAGTGGGGCTGTGTTATAACATGGTAATAAGTCTAATAGAATAGTAACACGTTGTTACCTGTTAGAGTGGGGCTGGAACTGTGGAAGGACTCTTCTCTTTCATGGATCTTCTCTGTCCTGGCATTGTGGAACGACATCACCCCTTCCTCTCCGAACACTGGTAAGCCCCTCCTTCTGCCATGCCCACTGCCCTCCTCCTTCTCCTCCCGCAATCTGAAAAGGTCAGAGGTCAAATCTGGCCGCAGTGATTGGCTGCTGTAGTTGCTCACAAAGCTGCACACTGGCTCTCCGGGTGTGCGTTGGCGGAACTGGAAATGGTCCACAGAGAGAGAAGAGAGAGGGTTCGACTCAAACATCGCTCCCCTGGATCCCCCTCTAGAGCCTCTCCCACCCCCCCTCTGCTTCTCCTGACGCTTCTGGTTGGTCATCTCCCACCTGTCCGTCAGCAGGTTGAGCAGCCCATTGGTCTTGGCACCGCTGAAGAGCCCGCCCAGCTCCTGTCTGTCATGGGGTGAGAGGAGGTTGGGCTCTTCCTTATGTTTGTGTTTGTGCTTGTGTTTCCTCTTGTGGAGCCTCACCCCTCCAAGACCTCCACCACCCAGGGATCCCAGTCCTTCTCCCCGACCAGAGGAGCCCTGCAGTGGGCCGCTAGATGACTGGAGCTTGGAGTGGCCCCCAGAGTGGAACTTCGGAGGGGGGACGGCAGGCCTCATGAAGGGGGAGGGTGGTGAAGGGCCGTGGGGATGGTGGGGAAGGTAGAGTGGGGGTGATGGGGTGTAGTAGCCCAGGCTCAGAGGCGGGGCATAAGGCATGGCATATGGTGCATAGTAGTTCCCCCCCGCCAGCGGATACCCAAAACCCTGGACAAAAGGCAGCTTGGATGTGATTGGCTCGCTGGTTTTGGCGGGCCGGCCGCGCCTCCTCTTGGCCTTGAGCTCGGCGGTCCTGCGAAGGTACGGGGCGGGATCACAGGGGTAGGGGTCATAGGTCAGGGGGTAGTAGTGATGGTGGAAGTTGAGGCGGAAGATGGAGGGGTAGGGTTGCTGGGGGTAGCAGGAGGCGTAGCGTCGGTGAGACACATGTAGCTGCTGCAGCTTTACCACCACCTGGCAGAGAAGAGGAGGAGAGGCCAAATCAGTACTGGATAATACATACAGTCCAGAGGAGAGGCCAAATCAGTACTGGATAATACATACAGTCCAGAGGAGAGGCCATATCAGTACTGGATAATACATACAGTCCAGAGGAGAGACCATATCAGTACTGGATAATACATACAGTCCAGAGGAGAGGCCATATCAGTACTGGATAATACATACAGTCCAGAGGAGAGACCATATCAGTACTGGATAATACATACAGTCCAGAGGAGAGACCATATCAGTACTGGATAATACATACAGTCCAGAGGAGAGACCATATCAGTACTGGATAATACATACAGTCCAGAGGAGAGACCATATCAGTACTGGATAATACATACAGTCCAGAGGAGAGGAGGAGAGGACATATCAGTACTGGATAATACATACAGTCCAGAGGAGAGGAGGAGAGACCATATCAGTACTGGATAATACATACAGTCCAGAGGAGAGGAGGAGAGACCATATCAGTACTGGATAATACATACAGTCCAGAGGAGAGGAGGAGAGGACATATCAGTACTGGATAATACATACAGTCCAGAGGAGAGACCATATCAGTACTGGATAATACATACAGTCCAGAGGAGAGGAGGAGAGACCATATCAGTACTGGATAATACATACAGTCCAGAGGAGAGGAGGAGAGACCATATCAGTACTGGATAATACATACAGTCCAGAGGAGAGGAGGAGAGGACATATCAGTACTGGATAATATATACAGTCCAGAGGAGAGGAGGAGAGGACATATCAGTACTGGATAAAACATACAGTCCAGAGGAGAGGAGGAGAGACCATATCAGTACTGGATAGTACATACAGTCCAGAGGAGAGACCATATCAGTACTGGATAATACATACAGTCCAGAGGAGAGGCCATATCAGTACTGGATAATACATACAGTCCAGAGGAGAGACCATACCAGTACTGGATAATACATACAGTCCAGAGGAGAGACCATATCAGTACTGGATAATACATACAGTCCAGAGGAGAGACCATATCAGTACTGGATAATACATACAGTCCAGAGGAGAGACCATATCAGTACTGGATAATACATACAGTCCAGAGGAGAGACCATATCAGTACTGGATAATACATACAGTCCAGAGAAGAGACCATATCAGAACTGGATAATACATACAGTCCAGAGGAGAGACCATATCAGTACTGGATAATACATACAGTCCAGAGGAGAGACCATACCAGTACTGGATAATACATACAGTCCAGAGGAGAGACCATATCAGTACTGGATAATACATACAGTCCAGAGGAGAGACCATATCAGTACTGGATAATACATACAGTCCAGAGGAGAGGAGGAGAGACCATATCAGTACTGGATAATACATACAGTCCAGAGGAGAGGAGGAGAGGACATATCAGTACTGGATAATACATACAGTCCAGAGGAGAGGAGGAGAGACCATATCAGTACTGGATAATACATACAGTCCAGAGGAGAGGAGGAGAGACCATATCAGTATTGGATAATACATACAGTCCAGAGGAGAGGAGGAGAGACCATATCAGTACTGGATAATACATACAGTCCAGAGGAGAGACCATATCAGTACTGGATAATACAGTCCAGAGGAGAGACCATATCAGTACTGGATAATACATACAGTCCAGAGGAGAGGCCAAATCAGTACTGGATAAGACATACAGTCCAGAGGAGAGACCATATCAGTACTGGATAATACATACAGTCCAGAGGAGAGACCATATCAGTACTGGATAATACATACAGTCCAGAGGAGAGGAGGAGAGGACATATCAGTACTGGATAATACATACAGTCCAGAGGAGAGGCCATATCAGTACTGGATAAAACATACAGTCCAGAGGAGAGACCATATCAGTACTGGATAATACATACAGTCCAGAGGAGAGGAGGAGAGGACATATCAGTACTGGATAATACATACAGTCCAGAGGAGAGGCCATATCAGTACTGGATAAAACATACAGTCCAGAGGAGAGACCATATCAGTACTGGATAATACATACAGTCCAGAGGAGAGGAGGAGAGGACATATCAGTACTGGATAAAACATACAGTCCAGAGGAGAGGAGGAGAGACCATATCAGTACTGGATAGTACATACAGTCCAGAGGAGAGACCATATCAATACTGGAGAATAAATACAGTCCAGAGGAGAGACCATATCAGTACTGGATAATGCATACAGTCCAGAGGAGAGGAGGAGAGGCCAAAAAGGTACTGGATAATACATACAGTCCAGAGAAGAGACCAT
Source organism: Oncorhynchus tshawytscha (assembly GCF_018296145.1). Classification (NCBI taxonomy): domain Eukaryota; kingdom Metazoa; phylum Chordata; class Actinopteri; order Salmoniformes; family Salmonidae; genus Oncorhynchus; species Oncorhynchus tshawytscha. The sequence goes on along the minus strand of NC_056440.1, from coordinate 25,751,566 downwards.
ATCAGTACTGGATAATACATACAGTCCAGAGGAGAGACCATATCAGTACTAGATAATACATACAGTCCAGTGGAGAGACCATATCAGTACTGGATAATACATACAGTCCAGAGGAGAGACCATATCAGTACTGGATAAAACATACAGTCCAGAGGAGAGACCATATCAGGACTGGATAATACATACAGTCCAGAGGAGAGACCATATCAGGACTGGATAATACATACAGTCCAGAGAAGACACCATATCATTACTGGATAATATATACAGTCCAGAGGAGAGGAGGAGAGACCATATCAGTACTGGATATTACATACAGTCCAGAGGAGAGACCATATCAGGACTGGATAATACATACAGTCCAGAGAAGACACCATATCATTACTGGATAATATATACAGTCCAGAGGAGAGGAGGAGAGACCATATCAGGACTGGATAATATATACAGTCCAGAGGAGAGACCATATCATTTCTGGAAAATACATACAGTCCAGAGGAGAGACCATATCAGTACTGGATAATACATACAGTCCAGAGGAGAGGCCATAAATGTATTGGATAATACATACAGTCCAGAGGAGAGACCACATCAGTACTGGATAATACATACAGTCCAGAGGAGAGGCCATATCAGTACTGGATAATACATACAGTCCAGAGGAGAGGCCATTTCAGTACTGGATAAAACATACAGTCCAGAGGAGAGACCATATCAGTACTGGATAATACATACAGTGCAAAGGAGAGACCATATCAGTACTGGATAATACATATAGTCCAGAGGAGAGACCATATCAGAACTGGATAATACATACAGTCCAGAGGAGAGACCATACCAGTACTGGATAATACATACAGTCCAGAGGAGAGACCATATCAGTACTGGATAATACATACAGTCCAGAGGAGAGACCATATCAGAACTGGATAATTCATACAGTCCAGAGGAGAGGAGGATAGACCATATCAGGACTGGATAATAGATACAGTCTAGAGGAGAGACCATATCAGTACTGGATAATACATACAGTCCAGAGGAGAGACCATATCAGTACTGGATAATACATACAGTCCAGAGGAGAGACCATATCAGTACTGGATAATACATACAGTCCAGAGGAGAGACCATATCAGTACTGGATAATACATACAGTCCAGAGGAGAGACCATATCAGTACTGGATAATACATACAGTCCAGAGGAGAGACCATACCAGTACTGGATAATACATACAGTCCAGAGGAGAGACCATATCAGTACTGGATAATACATACAGTCCAGAGGAGGACCATACCAGTACTGATAATACATACAGTCCAGAGGAGAGACCATATCAGTACTGGATAATACATACAGTCCAGAGGAGTCCAGAGGAGGAGAGACCATATCAGGACTGGATAATACATACAGTCCAGAGGAGAGACCATATCAGTACTGGATAATACATACAGTCCAGAGGAGAGACCATATCAGTACTGGATAATACATACAGTCCAGAGGAGAGACCATATCAGTACTGGATAATACATACAGTCCAGAGGAGAGACCATATCAGTACTGGATAATACATACAGTCTAGAGGAGAGGAGGAGAGGCCATATCAGTACTGGATAATACATACAGTCCAGAGGAGAGACCATATCAGTACTGGATAATACATACAGTCCAGAGGAGGCTGGTTGGCAAAAATATATGAGGACGGGCTCATTGTAATGGCTGGAATTAAATTAAAGGAAAGGTATCAAACACATCAAACACATGGGCTCAACATTTGTTAGATACCGGTCTATTTAATCTTTTCCAGCCATTACAATGGACCTGTCCTCTGATATCTCTGTGACATCATATACAATAGGTCTAGTGGCAACTTCTTTCTAATCCTACACTAAGTTTTATGACATTTTATTAGGAAGTTGGATTTGATACCTCTTCTAGCTCAGACAGGAAGTTCAGGTGGTCTCTGCTCTGCAAGCACTTCCTCTTCCTGCGGTGTTTCTGCTTCTTCTCCTGGTGGGACAGGAAGTTGTCCACCACTGCCGGCTGCTCACAGCGACCCCTACTGCCGCGACTGGATGCCTGCAGAACGGCAGACTCCGCAGCCTCAAACCCACACAGGTCAAAGGAGTACCTGCAACACAAAACAAAAACCTGTCAACTGGATGTACAATGTCGATATTGTGGTTTCATACAAACCCCTGGGCAATATTCCCTCACTCACTTTCTCTCTCACTC